>NC_047588.1:36522640-36822640 GCF_011004845.1 Esox lucius
CACCTTATCCTTGACCCTTATTAGCCTAAAACTAATCGTTGACAGAAATACACTTTAGATGGATATTCTCCCCTGAGCAACTCATTTAGTCCAGGAAAAGGTCTTAATCTGGGTAGGGATAACAGTTTGTGCTGTATGGGGTTTGCTGTGGCTTTGATCTCAATTTGGTCTCAACAATGGTAAATCAAACAAAGAGTTTCACACACCTCCATTCAGCCATGTGGAGGCTAGCTTATCAAAGAATGTCAGGGGAGTTTGCTGTTGATTGCTTTGGAAGGCAAGGTCATCAAATTTACCAAGTGCTGGGGAGGAAATCCTGAGGCTATTTAAAGAATAATATCCCATTACTTAGACTCAATAAACAGTAGTTGAAGAATTGACTGGGTACACTATGGGATCAGAACACAGACTTTAATCAGTTTTGTGTCAGTTCCAGGATGATTACGGCATTTTTTTTTAAAGCTTTTTAAATGTTTTAGAGATATTTATTTTACTGTACTTAGACACAACAATGGGCCCTTGAGAATTGGAGTTAACGAGTTCACGGATTACAGCAATGTTGGGAAATGTGTATGCCTCCGCTAAAAAAAATAGCTGAGCCAAACCACAAAAACCGTTGAGCCAAACCAAAATAACAAACAGACAAAAATATAAAAAATTAAACTTGGTCCCTAAGACTAAGACTATTGCATTATCTTGACCTTTGTGTGACAGACAGAAAGAAATTGTTGCAATAACCGCTGTTCACCATGTCCCCAAACCAATAATGTATTGAAATGCATAACCTTTTAAATCAGCTTGGAACACACGGTGGGCCCTCAGTCTTAGTATGTAATACCATATAGCCCAGCCATTTACTGCCTCACTGCCTACACACAATTTACATGCATGTTTAATGTTTAGCATTTCATGTCTTCCTTATTTAGGGCCATATTAAAGCAATTTATAACTAAAAATTAAAATATATATGTATATTTTTTTTGTCTGGACTTTCAGGACTAACTGTTTTTCCAAACCTTGAACTCTGCAATGCGATTTCAAACTTTAAGCTGTAACATAATTGTAAGTGGCTCTTTTTTCAGCCGGAATGATTGATCAGTTCTTCCATTATGGGCAGCTATATGAGTCCAGTCAAATTACTTATTCATGCTCATAGTTTCATTGCTAATGAACGTTTACTTGGAACTGTGTTAGGCCTGGCTTTGGGTAATGTGTCTGAGTTATTATTAATTTGATCAGTCACAGCATATGCATTTGCTGTGCAGGCTCCCCTCCTGTATATGGACAGAGTTCATAGCCGCAGTGTGTTTTCCACAGTGTAGATTAATCCAAAATCAACTAAATGTAAATCCTCCGGCATATGGTAGGTAGCATATCAAATACATTGTTTCCATCGCACATCTCACCCTTTTTACAGTGCCACACGGGTCTGGCAATTTAAAACAGGATTGGCCGACTGAAGCTGGTTCTAACCCATTCTGTAGTCTGCAGTCACTGATTCCTTGTAAACCGGGTGGTTTTTAAGTGAAGTGTATAAAGTCTGACATGAGAATTCATGTAAAGCCAATGTAAAACAAAAATGTGGAGATGTGCTAATGCATGAATCCTCTCCAGAGGTAGGCTTGGTCACTTCTTTTGAGCTAGCCTTTCCTGGACAGAAGAACATTTGTCAAAGCGGGGATGAAAGTGAACACCAGCTACCTCTCCATGAGGAGAATCGGCCATGCCTTCTCTATGGGTTAAACAGTGTAACTTCTATCAACTTCTATTATAACGACTTCTATTATAGTTGTCATCAAGGTGACGGAAAGGGCTGTCAAGCCCTGCTGCATTGCAGGATCTGGTTGGGTTAGTGACCAATTGAGATTGACTCTAAAACAGAGCGCATGAGGAACATGCCACAGGAACCCAATTTTGGTTAGCGTATTCTCACTGGTGGAGATTAAAACTGACTGCTGACATCCTGGCCTCTCAGCCTGAAAGGATATGAGATGGGTGTAGGTCTCCTCCTCGACGCACACAATGTGTGACGTCCAAATGACATGTTTAGTTGCTTTTGGGAGCTGTGACGAACCCATTCCCTACCGGATAAGAGGAAGGAAATTATAAACAATTTTCAATCAAGCCCTGCTGTTTGATGACTCTACCACATTTGGTCAGATGTCCCATGCAGCTGCCATTATAGCCCTTTCCGAACCTTTTCTGTCAGGGAATGATCTTCTGTATACAGTGTGTGTGTGTCCACAGAATGTTCGTCATATGGGGACTATTAGGTCCTCATTTTGGCACGTGTAATGCAGCAGACAGTGACGTCAGTGGTTGACATTACTTGGACTGGCTGTTGTGGCAACATTCCACGTGGTTGATAATATTATCATAATGTCTTTTGTAAGGGCCTTGAAGCCCCTACCTGACATTTCCTGTGGCACAAGTTTTTTTTTTATCCATCTGGAAAGGTTGGCATGCTTTTCTTTCAGTATGTTAAAAGCTCATGTAGCAGGTTATGGAGAACGTTAGGGATGTTTTAGCAAGTTAGCGACTGGAAGCATAATGGACTTGTAGTAAAATGTTAAGTCATTCCAGCCTGGTGTGTTATTGGCTGTGTGTGTGTTTCGCACCTTAAGTATATCATCTGTATTTCTTGCACCTGATGCTGTGGCTATAGCAACCATGGAAGGGTCTGTTATTTACCTATTTGACAGGTTTATGTAAAAGAGTTGCATTACACTTATCAGCCATCATAATTGTCTTTTTATAAACATTTTTACAAATGTACCTAAATAAAGATTATCTTTGCCTTTTTTAGCTGTTTCTGTCAAATAGTGAGAGAGTATTACAATCGCTAGATTTTCCGGAAAGACACCACGGATACACATAACAGTACATTATTGTTGTGTAAAGATGCACATCTCCAGGGAAACCTGCTAATCTAGGGAGCTGTTTAAACTGTTCATTGGAACAGCTCTAGAGAAAAACTCCATAGAAGCTGTATGGAAACATACTGTATCATGCTGGGGACACCAAGCATTCAAACACTGCACAGGCTTTTACAAATATTACAAAAGGGAGAAAACCAATCTAGTTGCTGAGAGAGAAAAAAATGTTTTTGGGCCAATCAAAAAGTTCCGCTGCCATGTAAAGGTATGAACTAATTGCCAGCGGCAGATCCATCATGGAGCTTTGGTTTCAAGGAAAAAAACACTCCAGATTCACAATCTGTTGCTCCAGGGACCAATCTTCAAGCTTTGGGGCTGAAAGGAAAATTTGAGATGACATTCTCATTGACAGGAACAAGGATAATGTGTGGATAGTGTGTCCCCTCAACAGTACCCACACCTCCCCCTTGTTCCAAATCCTCACAATGCTATGTTACTTACAATGCGTAGTGCCCAGTAAGGTGAGGTCATCCCATAGAGAAGCTAATCCATGAGTGGAACGTCGACCTTGAGAGTGTTTCTTCTAGCAGAACAAAAGTCTAGCACAGTCACTGCCACTGCAATCCAAGCCTACGCTCAATATGTAAGGTGCAAAGTAGAGTATGCGGAAGATGATTATTCCTCTATCATTCTTTACACTTAAGTTGTGGAAGTAAGCAATGTTAGATAGACAGTAGCGGAATATGAAGTCTTTCATAAAAAGGCTATGAATGGAAAACACAGATTCAATTCAAACTGACATGGAGCGCCCCTCCACAATATTAGGTAATTGTCCATACAAAGGACCCTTTACCTCATCTGTCACTTGTAATAACATAATGGGTGCTGGGTAATGGTGAAACAAAACCAACTGCTAAGCTAACAGGCATAACTCAGACATCAGAAAGTTGAGGTCACAAACAACGGAGTGACATAACTCTGTATGCATATGCTGAATGGAATTAAGCGCCACAGGGCTGGGGGGTTATATCCCAAATGTCTTGTTAAAGCCGACCTGTTCAACCAGTAACACAGCCCTTCCTCCTGCTTTTGCTACATCGCTGATGCAGCCTGGACCATTCTCCCCCGGCACATGAAATGAGTAATACTAATTACAGATGCTTCATTTCCTGCAGATGGACATTTCCTTATGCTGCATTCCAACCTTCACACTATCGCCTTAGTTCGCGTGGGGAATGAGAGGTCTTTAAGTGCCACTAAGCTAGCGACCCCCTCCCCGAGTGAAGTTACATTTTGCAGGAAGCACGTGGTTGCTAAGCGACACAGGTGGTTGGGGATTCACATTGTATACTGTTCCTTAGCCCTCTCCTGGTTCCCATGTCAACTTTCAACATTGAGGCCTTTCTCTTAGAGATCCTAAGAGCCTGGGAGTTCGTGTTTAAAACCTCGAAACATCCCGAAAGGATTCCAGTTTGGAACATTTACTGCTAGAATGGGTTTTGCTAGTATGTGCTCTTTTTTTGGTGGGAGGATTGTGAGCCTGTTGTGTGTGTGTGTGTGTGTGTGTGTGTGTTTGTGTGTCAGTGGCTGGGATGGGTGGGGTGGTGGTCGGGGGGGGCAGTTGTGGGTGAATGAAATAAATGAGAGATTCCATGCGGTGTTTGTGTGGTTAACCTCTGATTAATTGCTTAGCTGTGGGGCAGTCCATTGTGGTGAGAGGGTGCTACTGTAATTTCGCAGCTGCTCGCCCCCTTAGCATGACCAATATGATACTCTCAATCCAATTGGCCTTCTAACCACATACCAGAGTACTTAAAATAGTTATCTTTTCTCAGGCTGTGAATATGGTCAAAACAACAAACATGTCAGTAGTTCACATTATTTTGTCACTGCGTGTTGAAATCCATCCAGACAACAGCAGGATTGTTTGAAGCCTGTCAAAACCAAACGCAGCGTCCGGTTTGAAGCCGGGCTCTCGTGCTGTCTGAGCTCCACAGCAGGGGTGTATCGTGGTTCAAGAGAGGCACGGCAAGCTGTGCAACCGATAACTTGTTAAGCTACTGAGACATTGATACATTACGGATATCCAACAAGAAGCCCTGATGTAGAAGCCTTTGGTTTCTTCCTCACCTCTTCTGCTATTTTGATGCAAGGGGTTTTGTCATTTCACCAGATGGACTTTTCCCTCTAAGTGCAACCGGCTTCTTAGATTATTTGAATTGAGTGCCAGCCTAGACAGGCTCCACAAACTCAGGGTCTTCATGCAGTCAGGCAGGACAGTCCGCTCGTTCCCTGGGGAAAGGCTTCCAGTGTCCTTGTGGCCAGCCCTATGGACGTACAACAGAAAGAAACACACAAAGACATAGCTAATACAGAATATACAGTCCATTCATTCCTTCACCCAGTAGGAAGACATTAAATAAAAACACATGCGCATACAGGCTCAATACATGGACCCATACAGGCTAAATACATGGACCCATACAGGCTATTGGCATGCTGACTGCAGGAATGTCCACCAGAGCTGTTGCCCGTACATTGAAGGTTAATTTATCTACCATAATGTTCATTTCTCTACGTTTCAGAGAATTTGGCAGTACATTCAACCGGCCTCACAACCGCAGACCACGTGTAACCACACCAGCCTCAGGACCTCCACAGCATCTTCACCTCCAAGATCGTCTGAGACCAGCCACCCGGACAGCTGCTGCAACAATCGGTTTGCATAACCAAAGGTTTTCTGCACAAACTGTCAGAAACCGTCTCAGGGAAGCTCATCTGCATGCTTGTCGTCCTTATCGATGATCACATTTGATGGCGTCTGGCACTTTGGAGAGGTATTTTCTTCACAGATTAATCCCGGGTTTTCACTGTACAGGGCAGATGGCATTGTGCTGTATGGCGTCATGTGGGTGAGTGGTTTGCTGATGTCAACGTTGTGGATCGAGTGGCCCATGGTGGCGGTGGGGTTATGGTATGGGCAGACGAATTTTGAATGCACAGAGATACCGTGACGAGATCCTGAGGCCCGTGGCGACATCCTGAGGCCCATTGTTGTGCCATTCATCCACGACCATCAGCTCATGTTGCAGCATGATAATGCACGGCCCCATGTTGCAAGGATCTGTACACAATTCCTGGAAATTCTTGCATGGCCAGCATACTCACCGGACATGTCACCCATTGAGCATGTTTGGGATGCTCTGGATCGACATATACGACAGCGTGTTCCAGGTCCTGCCAATATCCAGCAACTTTGCACAGCCATTGAAGAGGAGCGGACCAACATTCTACAGGCCACAATCAACAACCTGATCAACTCTATGCAAAGGAGATACTGACTGGTTTTCGGACCCCCCCAGACCCCCCCAATTCAGTGAAACTGCACATTTTAATCTGTGAAGAAAATACCTCTCCAAAGTGCCAGACGCCATCGAATGTGATCATCGATAAGGACGACGAGCATGCAGATGAGCTTCCCTGAGACGGTTTCTGACAGTTTGTGCAGAATTTCTTTGGTTATGCAAACCGATTGTTGCAGCAGCTGTCCGGGTGGCTGGTTTTAGACGATTTTGGAGGTGAAGATGTTGGATGTGGAGGTCCTGGGCTGGTGTGGTTACACGTGGTCTGCGGATGTGAGGCTGGTTGAATGTACTGCCAAATTCTCTGAAACGTAGAGAAATGAACATTATGGTAGAGAAATTAACCTTCAATTTACGGGCAACAGCTCTGGTGGACATTCCTGCAGTCAGCATGCCAATTGCATGCTCCCTCAAAACTTCCATCACACAGCATTGTGCTGTGTGATGGAACTGCACATTTTAGAGTGGCCTTTTATTGTGGCCAGCCTAAGGCACACCTGTGTAATAATCATGCTGTCCAATCAGCATCTTGATATGCCCCACCTGTGAGGTGGATGGATTATCTCGGCAAAGGAAAAGCGCTAACTAACACAGATTTAGACAGATTTGTGAACACTATTTGAGAGAAATAGGCCTTGTGTTTACATAGAGAACGTCTTAGATCTTTGAGTTCAGCTCATGATTAATGGGGCAAAAACAAAAGTTTTGCGTTTATAATTTTGTTCAGTGGATATGTACCTATACAGGCTAAATACATGGACCCATACAGGCTCAGGCATGGTGGAGAGATTTCAAGGCTGGCTGAAATGTCTTCATAACTTCACAATGAATTGATTTGTCCTCCTCTCTGCTGAGTTAAATGTGTGCAGGAAATGCGTCCCAACCAGATGTCTATGGAAAAAGAGATATGGGCAGGTTTTCACTGAGCAGGTTCTGGACACAATAGTTTTCTCTGGCAACAGTGGAGAGAACAAATGAGAGGAGAGGAGTGGGGTGGAAGTAAAAAGAACAGCCCAATCTTATTCGTTGCATGCAATCCTATTATTTTCTAGCAAGTAAGAGCTTATAGGTTTGTGGTGCAAGCAGGAGAGTGGACACTTTCTTTTTTTTTCTCTACACCAAGTGACACTTGAATACCCCGTGTTGCGTTCAGGATTTCAGGTGAAGCAATTGATTTTACGGTGTCTTCTGTGACGAGAACAGCCATTGTCTTGGCGCGGGGGTCCAGAATAGGCCATGCCACCCATTGTTTTCATTGAGTCGGCACAGATCGGCTTCGCAAATTCCCTGGAGAAGACGGGGAAAGACAGGTCTCTTTGACATGGCCTTATTTCGTATTCCCCTCAGGATTGGTTACTCTCACGGGTCGATTTCAAAAGGTAAATGAAGGCCCCCCTTGCCTGACATTTGAAAGTATCTGGGTGTACCAAATGAAGGTGGCATGCAAAGCGAGCACTGAGTGAGGGCTGGGTGAACTTCTGAACCCATTATCTTGCCATTCTCTTCGGCGGCTGGATGTGAACTTTCAGTGGCTTTGTGTGCTTTGCTGAAGATGGAATCTGAGGTTGGACTTTGAGTGAACTTTTCTCATTATCCTAATACCACCCCCCCTCCCACTACCACCACCACTGTAACCATCAACACCACCAACTGCAACACTACAACCATCACCACCACTGCCACCACAACAATCACCACCACAACTTTAACCATCACCACCACCACTAGAATCACCCCCATAATTTTAACCATCCCCACCACCACTACAATCACCACCACCAATTTAAACATCACCACCACCACTACAAACACCACCACCACTTTAACCATCACCACCACCACTACAAACACCACCACCACTTTAACCATCACCACCACCACTACAATCACCACCACCACTACAATCACCACCACCACTACAGTCATCACCACCACTACAATCACCACCACCACTACAGTCATCACCACTATAACCAACACCAACACTGCAACCACCACCATCACCACTACTGCTACCACCACTACAATCACCACCACCACTACCATCATCAGCCCTACTACCACGACAGCCATCACTACCTCTCACACCAATACTAAAACCATCACCACCAACACCACTACAACCACCACCACCAATACTAAAACATCACCCCAACTACCACTACAACCACCACCACCAATACTAAAACCATCACCCCAACTACCACTACAACCACTACCACCACCTAGAATTCTGGTGTTTTTTTCTATACTACCTGGCAGACAGTTGTGTTCCCCTAAAGTCCTGGATCTGAATTGTTCCCTGATCAGAGGAGTAGATTTACAACCAGCAGCACTCTATGTCCTGTTGCCTGGAGTCGAGGCCCACTAGAGGAAAGCACACAAACACCCAACACAGAGAGACAGGTAGGCAGAGAGACAGGTAGGCAGATAGACAGGTGCTCTTCTAACAGACTGAGACAGAGTGCGTGCCTCCTCAAGACCATCCAGGGCAGCCGACATATGGAGTATTACATTATAACGACTCCATTTTCTGCACAACATGATAAGATATAGGATTAGGCTTTGCAGCTCTCACTCCTCGGAATTACTAACATTAACTGACCTGGGTTTCAAATCCAGCCAGAACACATGGGGCCTTTTAGGCACCAAGAACCATTTAAAAGAGATGTCGTTTGTGGTTCCAGTCCGTTCTGTAAACGGTCTGTGGGATAATTGTCTGTTAGCTCCGGACTGCTGCCGTTGCACCGCAGTTCTGGGACCGTTTCACTCAATAAATGGGCCCAAATGTCTCTGAGTTGTTTAAAAGGCCTTTGTCTTAAGGCTGTACCATTGATCCTGGGTCACACAATCTTTCCTGTCGGGTAGAAGCATTGAGCTCTAAAGTTCACTATTCATTTAATTTATTAGTGCCTATTGTTATAGATGTTGATCTGTGTCCTCGCCAATATTTCAACTGCATTCCCCAGAAATCTGGTGCGGAAAAGTCTTCATATCCTACTACAGTCTGTGGAACCATTGCATTTAGCACATGCAGCGTGTGCATGTAATCAGCCAGGTTTCGGAAATAGGTCACCTGCAGACCTCATTAATATATTAGCTCACTAAGTTCACACACGCAAGCACACAACATAAGCCCAGCTGAATTGATTCCCCATCAACAACCGAGCAAACTCCGTCTGACCTGTCATGGGGCCCTCCTCTTCCCTGCTCTCCACAATAAAACAATTAAGCTGTTTGCTGGGTGAGGGAGACAGGGATATCCGTCGAGCTACCTCGCAAATTGGTCTCCAGTGAGGGGCCCGAATGGTTCCCATTCCCCGGCAGTGTGGCCGGACAGCTGGATATGCTAGCGGAAGCTGGGATCTGTGCTGTTAGCTCAGAACATCTGGGGAAAAAAGCAACATTTCAAGGCTGATGACGACGTGAGGAAAAGTGCTTTCCCCCTTGCGCTTGGTGGAGCTGTGATTTGTGCTGTGGTGTTTTTCAAGAAGGATTTCTTTTTTCTCTAAGTGCAGCCCTTTCAGACATTCTGCACCTCAGATGTCTTTCTACCGGTCTTTCCCACTTGATGCCACAGTGCTTAACAACACTATAGGTGACATTTTTACCCTACGAAACAGGTCCACCCTACCGCCTATATGGGCAGGCACCTGTGATTCTAGAAATGACCATCATCTTCCGTCAGCACAACATACATTTAGATTTTTTTCTGCTTATTAATCAGTTGAATACAAGTTCCAACCAAGGCTTCCGCTTTGCTTAATCCCAACCAAGGGCATTTCTGGTATGTTTTAATTGGCATAAACATATACAGTTTGACCCATTTTTAAACGCACTGAATGTTGGCTTAACTATGTAATATACTGTATGCCCGTACATGATTTAAGCAATTTGAAAACAAATGCATGCAGTGCATTAAAAGCGGCATCCCTGAAGAGATGACATAAACATGCTTTTGCGTTTTCCTTTTTTAATTACTGACCTGATTCTGATAAGATTAGATTGATGATTGCTTGGAATCTGGAAACTTTACCTTCACCAATTCTTTAATCTGGAGGACTGGAGGAAAAATATAAATACACTAGGACTGTCAGTGTTAACGCGTAAACCCATGTGATTAATTACAAATATTTTTGTGTCGTTTTTTTTCTTTTTTGAGCCTCAGAGCCATCGATAGTCATTGTATTACTTGAGCGGGTGTTTTTGGGAGTGCGGTACTGGCATTTAGCCGGTGTCTTTTGCAACAGTGTAGCCTACCGGTAACTTCATTGATGCCTGAATATGTATGGAGTGCTTCACAAATGTTAGTTTTTCCAATATAGCCCTGAAAACTGGAATATCTCTCCTTAAAAAATATCTCACTGAAAACTGGAATATCTCTCCTGAAAAAACATCACACTGAAAACTGGAATATCTCTCCTGAAAAAATATCTCACTGAAAACTGGAATATCTCTCCTGAAAAAATATCTCACTGAAAACTGGAATATCTCTCCTGAAAAAATATCTCACTGAAAACTGGAATATCTCTCCTGAAAAAATATCTCACTGAAAACTGGAATATGTCCATCACCTGCCTTAAACTAGTCTCCCTCCAAAAACTAGAGAAGCCCCGTGGTGCCTCCCCTAACTTTGACTCTCTTTTCCAGCTAGTTAACAAGATGCCTGTTTGTGCAAATCCACTTGTTAATCACTTGCTTTTAGCATGATAAATTGTCATTATTTCATGATTTTGCTAACCAATGTTACGCCCTCCACATCGCCTCCTCATAGTCTGTGCCGGGCTCTTCCTCTCTCCTGTCTGTCTGTGTGTGTGTGGGAGCCGGATCCGGGCTCCTGCAATCCAGTTCCTGCTTTCCTCCACTACTCCTCAAGTCTCCACTCCTGCGGTTTATTCCCTCATCAGCTTGCCATCAAATACCCTGGTTTCCCGTCCGCTCGTCGCTAGATCGTTATTGTTCGTTCACGGTAGTGAGGTTCACGGCCGCTCAAAATCATAGTCTGAGTAAACCTGTTTGAGGCGTTCTTCCTTACTAACATTATTTCTCCTCTGTTCAAAGATCCACCATATCCTGCCTCCTAACTTGCCCGCCTACCTGCTCTGCCTACCCCACTGCCCTGTCTGCTTCACCCTGCCTACCTACCAGCCCTGCCCTCGCACCTCCGGGCCGGCCCGGCCTGGCCTCTGTCCTTCCACTCCAACCTACATTAAAACACCCCTTGAGTTTCATTGCTTGTGTTTGGTGTTGTGCGCATTAATGTCGTCTCCTATAGCATTTCCAACTAAACATACAGCTCCGGAAAAAATTAAGAGACCACTGAACCTTTTTCTTTCCTTTTCAAATTTCTTTGGTGAGGAAAGAAAAAGGTGCAGTGGTCTATTAAAGTTTTGAGTGAGGAACAATAGCGTTCAATCTGCAGTGGTCTCTTAATTTTAACCCTTCTGTTCCTCACTCAAAACCTTCCTTTTCAACTTTTTTGGAAAGAAAGAAAAAGGTGCAGTGGTCTCTTAATTTTTTCCGGAGCTGTGTATTCTAAAAAAGGAATTAACGGACTACTTCCATGCTCTTCATAAACTGCACATCTTCCCTGATTATTGTTTGTAGATAAACATATTTGCTTATTATTCAAGTAGCCTACCTTGTGCTTTTGGAAATCATTAAGGACAGAGTATTTGGCAGTGGCTAACCATCCATTAGGAAAGCTACTGTTTACAGGGCCCCACGTGAACCCAATTCTAAACACATTTCAGTCTAAACATCAAAGGACAATAACTTGAAAAGTTTAAGTGTGATTCAGTGTTGGATCAAATGCCTGCCCATCCATCAGCTCTCCAGATAAGAGGGACTGACGGTTTTTATACAACATCCTAACCAAGCAATTATTGCACTTGGTACCTTTTCTTAAGAAAACAATGGTAGGAGATGGTAGAACTATGGGACCCGATGAGACCAGCTACCTTCTATTTAGATGGGCCACAATTAGAATGACCCTGCCAGTTATTGTGGTTAGTTGCAGGCTAACATTTAAGGGCTGTGACACCCTTAAATGGTGGAAAAAAGACAGGTCCTCTACTTCTTTAATTTCAAGTCAAGCACTGTTTTTAATATGTTTTTAACATGACACAATGCTTTTTAAATGGAAAATTGTGTATTTAGGGCCAAATTTGCACACATTCTAAAGTTGCGATTAAACAGAACCCGATGAAAAAGATTCCAGATGGAACTAATTCAATGTTGAGAGTGCTTGTGTTGGATGTTAAGGCTTACAATGTAGACAAAACAGAGTTCTCTTAATTGTCTTCTACTACACATTTCTTTTTAAATAAAATTAGCTTTATTATTAATTTAACTTTTTCTGGCACATAAAAAACATTATCATTACATTTGTTTCTGGAAACTGTATGTGTGTGGTGGGGTGGTCTTTTTCAAACTTTTTCGTACCTCCTCGCTCCTCCATTCCTACTGTGTTTCTTTCTAAAATGTTCAAAGGTAATCCAGGAAAGTTGCGCTAAGTGGAGCCGGCCAAGAAGAGCGACTGACTGACTGACAGCACCTTGTTAAATAGCATAGTTAAAGAAGCGGACCTGTAAACTATAGGTTCTGTGTTTGTATCTCCTTGAAGGCAAAGTGAAGTATGCATTATGAATTATTCCGTATATATGAAAACTTTGGTGGCTAAAACTATCAGTATCCGCATTATAGTAAGCCAATAAACAGTTCACGGTTGTATTGCAACTGTTTCTGGTGGATTTTCAAAGTAGGCATGCGATTTGGCTCAGGATAGACAAACACATTTGCTGGCTACAACATACAGTAGTTATCTTATAGTAAGCCTGAACTTAAACTGCATATGGTTATATTGTGACTGTTTCTGGCATGGCGAAGTTCATCTTCAGTCTTGCTAGCAATTACTCAATTCTTATGATAATTCCTAGGAAGTTAGTAGATACTAGTAAGCTAATAAGCTGTTCAAACGGCCAGTGGCAAACGGCATACATAGACGCTATTTCTTAGTAAGAAATGTTAGTCAGTTTAACTGTATCAATGTCTTTCACAAATGGCCAATTAACTATTAAAACGGCCAGCGGCAAAGAGGATTTGTTCTAGATAGAGACAAGAGGCTATACTGACACCCTGCCGATGTACAGATCTGTGGTGTAGTGGTTAATGACACAGCCTTTCAGGTGGGCGACCAGGGTTGGAATCGTGAGATGGCAACACTTTCCTTTGCGGGGCGGCAGAACTAGGCTTGCCTGGTTTCTTGTTTTTTATTGCTTCAACAGTTTTTTTTATTAAAGAGCTTTTAGATTTTTATTTAAAATGAGCATACATTTCTCTTTTAACACAAAACTCTTCTGACGTAGGATATGATTCACATGATCTTGATTCAAGTTGTGTGTCAGGCAATGAGAACTTTGATTCGCCTGTTAACAAACCTCTTGTACATTCAGCAGTTTTCGAATGTAGTCTGGATTTTTATAGAATGACAAACGCATGCATAAACTCAAAACCTCAGGAGTCTAACATTTTAAGTAACTATTCACAGGTTGTTGATACTTTTTCCTGTCAATAAATAGGACTGACACATCCTCAGAAATCTTTATCAGAATGTAGAATTCTTAAGACCCTGGCTACTTGTCTTTAAAATACTGGCTCTTGGTCTGCATCATCTGTTTTCGTGTCATCCCCACAACGACTAGAAGACCTGTTGATTAGTCATTTTTGGATACCAGAAATAGCAGCCTCAAGAAAAGATGGGGCCGGTTTTGAGGCCAGGCTGACTGGAAATTAAGTGTGTAAAAATTGCCCTCCGGTTACATATTTTTGGAACAGTCCCAAATGCCCTGTTTGTTTTTTCAGGATAAGAACACCCTATGTTGCCAGGCACTGGTCCCTCAAACAGTGAACAGGAAGACCTCCTCCGAAATCCCACACCATGTTTGCGTTTACAGTAGCTGATTGGCTGGAGTGATTTCCATTTTAATGTTATCACTGAGCAAGGATTTGAATGAAACCATTGTTTTTACCCAGTTGGTCATTTCAACATCCTTACCACCTCACTATGGTTGGTAAGATGAGGGAAGACATGGAATTCACAGTCAGAGATTACCAGCACCAGCAGATTGTGTTATGCCCATTTAAAGGGGCTACGCACAATGATGTTGTTATTTCAGTAGTAACAATATTACTGCAATGCCAGGTCATTAAAATGCAAGCAGTTTGTGTTGTTCAGAAATGAACACGATTCGTGGAAAATGGGAACCAGTGGACCTTACAATGAAACAAAAAGATATAATGACCATCACTTTTTCTAAATTGCACTTTAGAACATCAGTTCTTGTTCTGCTCACCTAATCTCAATACAAATAGACTGATATAATAAGCATTTCCACTTCCTATATTCAGTCCAATCAAAAATATCAATCTCCGTCACCATGGCAGAGGCAGCACACCCTCTGCCGGGCCCCCAACAAGCAGAAATGTTGGTTCTGGAAAGACAGGGTCTGTGATTTATTTTGCCAGCCGCTGTTAAATCTTCCTACATATTCACTGTATAAGTTGCACATTGCGGGAGAAAACCTCTCTACTCCTTTCCCCATATCAGCTGGTCTAACTTGTAACACCATAGGACTACTTCAAAAGAAAAGAATCCGGAACACAGATCTGGTGAGATCTTACCAGAGACCTAGTTTTAATCAGAAACTTCTGGCAGTCTTTAATTAGGCTGGACCGAGAAGACACATTTTGTCAGCGTATTATACACTGCCATGAATGCATGCCAGTTTTGGTATTACAGTAATCCGTTCAAAAGTGCTGCAGAATTAGTGTAGCTGGGCAAGGGGTGGGGGCTGGGGGTTAATTACAAGTGATTCTGTCTTTTTGTTTAGAGGTACCTTCTAAAAAGTTGGAAGTGAAGACTTTTCTTGAGAAACAGCCATATGGTCCCAGCATTCTCTTTTACACAGTGTATATAGGCCATGCTGCTCTTGAGAATGCTGCTCTTATTCAAACCATCTTCATTTTTTGTGGACATTTTAATGGAGAGCAAAGTGAGGAAAAGAAACCAAATGTTAATATGCCTTTGTTTTCTAGTGGTAATGTATTAACATCTGAAATTGTCTGTAATGTTAGATGAGGCATTTCTCAGCAGAAGGGACCTAACTAAACATGAATGCATATTGTGGTAAAAATGTAGCATTTTTATACTGTATGTCTGGGTTATTATATGGAAAGTGTATTGCAAAACAAGCATACAGCCTTTTTTATTATGATTCATTTATTTTAATTAAAGAAAAAAGTTAAGTGTAACCGCCCAGCAAAAGTAATTCTCCCGCAATAGCTATGAGCTATGTGCCCCTATAGTCATAAAATAAATAAAAAATAAAAATAAAGGAAATGTGTGGAAAGGAAAAGCATATTGTAATGCCAGATTAATGGTATGTTATGATAAGATAGCCAATTATCAACGTAAATTACCCGTAACGACCCGGGGGGAGTGTGGTTGCCAACAGTGTCTGCTACTGGGCCCAGGCTGCTTCCTGTGTCACCACAGCAACCAGTAAGCAAAGCTATCTCTCATTTCAGGGGTCCACGTTGTTTTGTTTCCCCATTGAAATAAGAGGCCTTACGTGAGGTGTTATATAGCTGGAAAATAAATGTTTCAAATATAGTATAAAAAATATAAAAATATAATAAAGTTTTATCATACATTAAATAATGCAAAGCATCTTATCTATATTTATACCGTGGCTGGTTGTCCACCAACAGAATGGAAGTCAAATGTTGTTATAAGTGGTTTTGGTGTAATGGCATACATACTGTAAAGCAAGATATGTTTGCTTTAGAGCAAAGTCATTTTAGTGTTGAAGGCAACAAAATCATATTCTGAGCTCAGTTGGAAACCAGGAATGGAAACCACTTGTGTCTGTAAGGCATTCCTTTTGCTCAGTGGTGTACCACTTTGTTGGTTTGTGACCTGATTATATTATGCTGTTAAGGATTATCTTGTCTGTCTATGTAATTATGAAATTGTAATATAGCTTTACACCCCTCATTTTCCAGTGATGTAAGCAGTTCCCTCTCTTCTGCTCATAGAATTCCTACTGATACTTTCCAAGGCTATGTGTAAAATTGTCTCTGGCAGCTTTAAATACGGTATGTACTGTACACTGTAAAAATGTATAGCGAAAAAATGAATATGATCCAAAAAGGGTCAGTCTGCACTTTCTATGGGAGATGTTTGAGCTATGAATAAAATGCAACCCTTGATTCTGAAAACAATATAAATGATTTATGACATTATACTGTAGCTATGCCTTTGGTTTGCCTATTTGCTAGCTATGGTTAAATTGCAAGATCAAGCATCTTGATTGGCACAATGAAAAACAACCTCTACTCAAGTCTGAGTAGCCTTCTGTTTTATAACTTAAAGAGCCTTGTTGTCTGTCCTTATTATTTAGTTTATGTTTGCATGTGCTTGTTACCATTTATCTGTTATGGTATTTCAGTCGTACTCTGCAAGCATTTTATGTGCAAAACATACTGTGTTAATACAGTATACAGGTACACACATTATAATTATGTTAGTGATTTCAGTGATGATGGCTTTCATTTCCCCAGCCCATTCCTCAGCTTTACAGAAACAGAAGTGAGGAAAAAGTATGGACAAATGTACAACCCTTTTCCCAAAAAGTTGGGACCCTGTGTAAAATGCAAATAAAAACAGAATGCAATGATGTGCAATCATCCCATTGTTTTTAGAAAAAAGTAGAATAACAACATATCAAATGTTGAAACTGAGAAATGTTGTTGTTTTTGGAAAAATGCATATTCAAAAAAGTTGGGACAGGGACATGCTTACCACTGTGTTGAATAATCTCTTCTTTTAACAATACTATAAGTGTTTGGGAACTGAAGAGACAAATTGCTGTAGTTTAAAAAGTGAGATGTATTCCCATTCTTGCTTGATATAGGATTTCAGCCGCTCAACATTTCGAGGTCTCCTTTTCTTTTCATAATGCACCAAATGTCTTCAATGGATGATAGGTTTGGACTGCATGCAGGCCAGTTTAGCACCCAGACTCGTTTACTACAGAGCCATGAGGTTTTAATATGTGCAGAATGTCATTTGGTGAAAAAAGCTGAAAGCTGAAAAAAGCAAGACCTAAAAAGACGTTTTCTGGATTGTGGCATATGTTGCTCCAATACCTGTATATATTTAGTATTAATGGTGCCTTCACAGATGTGCAAGTTACCTATGCCATGTGCACTAATGCACCCCCATACCATCACGCAGGGACGCCGACACCAATCCAAGGGCCAGGGACAAAAAAAAAAAAAAAGAATTATTTAACTGCTCAAAAACAGGTCATGACATTTTATAGTTTAATGCTTTAATTCATAACTAGGTAATTTATAAATTGGTTGCATGGTGGAAATGTTTTACGTAGATAGCTACTGTACATACAAAAATGTATGTTGTTTAAATTTGAACTTTCTTTTTTAAAGCTACACTAGGTAGGTTTTTGTCAGTAAAAAAACTATTACAGCATTTTGCAAATGCCCGATATGCAATGATGTTCAGAAGAAAAATATGGTAAATAGAATTACATGTTGAAAAATTTTTTTTTTGCTTTGCTAACATTAGCTAGTAGCTAGCTATAGAGAGTTGCTCTAAGTCTTCATTCTTCTCTGCCGTTTTCATAGTGTATGCTGCAGTAGACAAGGGAGGAATTGACAGTTTACATACCCTGGCAGAAATTGTGACATTTTGGCATTGATTTTGAAAATATGAATGATCATGCAGAAAAACTGTCTTTTATTTAAGGATAGTGATCATATGAAGCCATTTATTATCGCATAGTTGTTTGGCTCCTTTTTAAATCATAATGATAACAGAAATCACCCAAATGGCCCTGATCAGATGTTTACATAGCCTTGAATGGTGACACACGCAGGTGAAAATAACAATTAAAGGGGAATTTTCCACCCCTTGGCTTTTTTAATTGCAATTAGTGTTTGTCTATAAATAGTCAATGAGTTTGTTAGCTCTCATATGGATGCACTGAGCAGGCTAGATACTGAGCCATGGGGAGCAGAAAAGAACTGTCAAAAGACCTGTGTAACAAGGTAAAGGAACTATATATAATTTTATATAAAAATGTATCCAAAGCCTTGCAAATGCTAGTCCGTAGTGTTCAATCACTTATTAATAAGAAGTGGAAAATTCAGGGATCTCTTGACACCAAGCCAAGGTCAGGTAGACTTCATTTCAGCCAAAACTGCCAGAAGAATTGTTCGGGATAGAAAGAAAATCCCACAGGTATTCTCAGGAGAAATACTAGCTGCTCTGGAAATATACAGTGTGGTTGTTTCAAGGAGCACAATATGACGATACTTGAACAAAAATGAGCTGCATGGTCGAGTTGCCAGAAAGAAGCTTTTAATGCCACAAATAAGCCCGGTTACAATATGCCCAACAATTCCATGACACACCTCACAGCTTCTGGCACACTGTAATTTGGAGTGAAGAGACCAAAATAGAGCTTTATGGTCACAAACATAAGTGCTATGTTTGGAGAGGGGTCAACAAGGCCTATAGTGAATAGAATACCATCCCCACTATGAAGCATGGTGGTGGCTCACTGATGTTTTGGGGGTGTGTGAGCTCTAAATTCACAGGGAATCTTGTGAACATTTATGGCAAGATGAATGCAGCACGTTATTGCAGCATGTTATGGTCTTTCCAGCATGACAATGACCCTAAGCACAAGGCCAAGTTGACCCTCCAGTGCTTACAGCAGAAAAAGGTGAAGGTTCTGGAGTGGCCATCAAGCCACTCTGGGGAGATCTCAAATGTGTGGTTCATACAAGATGACCAAAGACTTTGCATGACCTTGCTGGTGGCAGCTATACCACCAGCAAGAATTTGGTGCCTCTTAGACAATTATTACAAAAGACTGCATGCTGTTGTTGATGCTAAAGGGGGCAATACTAAGAACTAAGGGTATGCAGACTTTTGAACAGGGGTCAGTAGAGTTTTAAGTCGCATTTGTGGATGCAGTGACATACTGTGTTCACCGACAACAGTTTTCGGAAATATTAACTACAGAATTTCGTCCCTTTTTTTTATGCAGTGCCGCCTGAGGGCCCACAGATCATGGCCATCCAATATTGTTTTTTGGCCTTGTCCCTTGCATACAGAGATTTCCCTGGATTGTTTGAATCTTTTAATGATATTATGTACCCTAGCTGGTGGGATCCCCAACCTCAATTACATTATTCTTAAATTCTTTCACTATTTGCCTGCACCGTCTTTCACAGAGTGAAAACCTCCCAACCTTTACTTCTGCGAGTCTCACCCTCTCTGGGATGCTCTATTTATACCCAATCATGTTACTGACCTGTTGCCAGTTAACCTAATTAGTTGTGAGATGTTCCACCAGGTTTTTTTTAGCATTACACACATTTTCCAGTCTTTTGGTACCCCTCTCCCAGCTTTTTTGAAATGTGTTGCTGGCATCAAATTCAAAGTGGGCATATATTTTTCAAGAAAAAATAACATTCCTCAGTTTCAACATTTCATATGTTGTTGGTATGCAAATTAGAGTGGGTTCAGAGTCCAGGATGATGTTGTTTATGTAAGCTAGGACCAGCGTTTCACAGCATTTCATGACTACATATGTAGGTGCTACTGGTTGGTAGGCAGGTTTCTTTGGCAACTTGTACATTGGTGGTCTGCTTAATTTTTGTTGGAATGACAGACTGGGTCGAGAAGATCTTCCAATCAGTTACAGAGACACGTAATAGCATGTCTTTCCATGCTTTGGTATAACATCTAGCATCAAGGCCTTACACATGTTTACCTGCGCAAAACATGACACTTTTTAAAGAGATTCGGTTAAAGGGAATCCTCTTTTTGAAACACTGTAAAGACAAACATCACCCCACAAACCATCTTCTCACATGTAAACAGCCAATGTGGCGATATCAGTTGGAAAGAAAACATTTTTACTAAAAAGTGCCGGTTAGCATTTGCCGGACCGCGTGAGAGGAACCGGCCAAAAGAGCGAATGTCTCTTACTGAATGAGTGACTGCCTGACTGAATGGCTACCCCTTGTTAAATAGTGTAGTGATTCGACACGCAGACTACCAAGCAAGAGGTCCTGTGTTTCAGGCTTGTCACAGTCAAAACAAATTATGCATTGGGATATGTTCAGGATAGACAAAAACACTGCTTGCTACAAACCTTCAGGAGCTACGTTATAGTAAGCCTAAAATAAAACTGTTCACGGTTAAATGTCAAATAAATGTCAAATAAATGTGTCACACATGTATACCATAGCACAATACGCAACCACGTTTCAATGCGAAGTACATTTCCTAATTCACATACATTCCGTGACTATTGAAATAATGTGTATATGTGTATATTTTTATAGTTTATGCTACAATATGCCTCGCAGTCATGCTTTCCCGGGGTGCTTTAACTTTCTTTAAACTACATTCATACCTATTGCATTGATGAGTGCAGGGGGACGTCAGGTTATGGAGCCTGAGTCATCGTTTCCACACATACTTTCGGTGATCCACCTTCCCATCAGGGGTTGCAGTATAAGCTCCCTCTCAGTTTACGTGTTGATTATTTTCACATGCTGATGAGCAGCACAGGTAATCAAACCACCATGTTGTTTATATGGTGTTTCAAACAAAACCGGGTAAGGGATTTACAGACCCTGCGCAATCTACCACAAGTTAATGTGGGTTTGGCTCATACCCTTGCTTTAATTATGCCTTTAGCCAGCTTTATACTGTTCACTCTGCTCTTCATCATCGCTCTGCAGGCCCTGTTAGATATCAACCGAAGTTCATTCATTTCACATTTTGTGTACAGTCTTTGTGCATCCAGTCAATACTAAATTGATTATCAAATGCAAAAGCTATGCCTAAAATATGTTGAAATTGATCAAATAAGTCTTAAAAAGTAGCGGTAAGTTAATTCAATAAGAAGTAGTAACAGCTCCTTCCCTCAAGTATATGTGTGCATATCTGGACCAAATTCGTTGGTGGCACCTTTTCGGATGTTTATCAAAACCAAAGAGTTTGCTGGAGTTATATCAAAGGGACTGTATCAGACCATGCCTGTTCATGGTCCTATTTCCTCATGTGAAAACCCAGACCACACTTGGGAACCCCACACTTCCAATGTACTGTTGCTTGTCTGGTGTGGGGGGGACACACATATTCCACGCTTTATTTATTTGGCTGGCTTAATTTAGAGCACATATGACATAAATGATACACTACTAAATAGAGAGTTGTCGTTTACAATGGGGCCAAACTTGTGACCACTGGAAACAGTTTAAAGACAACTAGTTTCTCCAGGTCAAAATCCAGATCAGCCAATTAAACCATCAATTTGCTCTCATAGAATGTCACATTGTTGCTGGTCCCATCAGATAACCTGGCACACGTTAGCACTATGCTAATCTGACCAGGTGGGAGTGATTACACCCTGGAAAACAACTTCTTGATTAGCCTTTCTACGTTATCAGACTTTATATCTACCAAGTAATGGAATTTCATAACAAAGGTCAATCTGGCCACTAAAAAGGGCATTGGAATACTGCGAAGACTCAATTCTTTGTTTCATTGTACAATGTCCATATTATTAGGACACTCAGTTTCAGTAAGACTGAAGTAATTGTTGATGAAACACTTTTTTCTCTTAATTACATTTGGCATTTAGGTCTGTAGCTACACAAAAAACCTGTTTTTTAACATTATTATATTTAGCCATTTCTAGTACGGTGCATACAAACACATTGTAAAACATGTTCAGAAAATGGCAGATAATCAAAGCATTTATTATAAGGACATTTGTTTGGAAGAGTACTTCCTAAAGAGGAGATATTTTATGTACATTTTTGCCCATAATGGTTGCATGCTTTTTGACACTACTTTCCCCACATGCATGACCAGGATTTTTACAGAAACAGTACTTTACATAGAATCTGAAGCTTGTGTGCGTCATGCAGCAACATCAAAACCACCAAGACTTTACTGTTTCCAACATATACTCCTGACATCCATTTTTGACAATCTGTGAACAGGGTGTGAACGAACACATCTTTCTGTCACTTACCATGAGCATGAATGTCTTCCCCTGACTCTAATTTCAGAATATGTAACTCAGGTTTTCTTATTGCTTACTCTTTTCTTCTTACTCTGATAAAACAAGCATTTCAGCAAGCCCTATGCAATTAAATATATAAATAGTTTAAACTCAGAAGAGCTTGAAGGACTTAGTAAAAAGAAAAAAAGCTCTCCAGGACACAGTATAAAAAAGGTATTTATAACACAACGTGGTGTTGTCTGGCCATCAACCGGTAGAAACAATTATCCTCTGGAGTATAGCAGAAATATGAGTTCAATATTTCATAACCCGTACATTTTTTATATGTTAAAGAAGTGGTAGCTGATGTGTGTCATAATGTGTAAGCATTAACACACAACAGACTGTAGGCTGTCAGGGAATTACAACACACCTCTGCGTTATGAGAAGGCACAAAGCTGAAATTGTCTCCTATGGTTTTTGTTTTTGTTAAGGCTCACGGATCCATTATCAGACTGCATATTTCTTCAAACCCCTTATTATATAATTACTCACTGTTTCATGCTAAGACTTTTTCAGACTGCAACAGTAGGAAGTTACTCTAACATTGATGTTGTTACTAAAAAAGCTGTACATCCTGACTGGCAGGAGTAATTTTGATAACATATTTCAATAACAAATATATAACAGAAATAGAACGAAGATGAAATATGCTGAATGAGGGTCACAAACTGATGGATAAATGACATCATATATGAGAAATAAACCACAAAAGAGTATGACTTCAAACACCAAAATGCTAACTTAACTGAATTACCAATTATCAGGGCCAAGAGAGCTAGCTTGTAAGCATTCAGAGTTTTTTCAGTGTTACATTTACTGAGCTCTTGATACTGTTACACTCCCATCCATCGCTCTTTTGTCTAGAGAAAAATAGTGGTGCCATTTTGTGTTTGGTTTCATATACTTTTACAGTATAATTAATAAATATGCTCACTGAAGGGAGGTAAAAGGAAAAGATTAAATATCTGATACTGAATGTGTCCCCCCCCGGTTCCTAACTTGAATTTGAACTTGCATTCATCTTATTGTTTAAAAGACAGCTTAAACAGATACCCTGCTCATTTGTAGATGGGTGCACTTTGTGTTTAACAGGGGAGTATTCAGTGGGTTAGGTAGGACAGTTATTTTCAGGTTCATAAACTTTTAAGTGCAGTTGTGTGGAATGATCCAACACCCAAAAGCCTCACTACCTTGACTGAAATAACAGTTCGGCCCGTCTTAAGCCTTAAAAATAGCTGGACCCTGGAACTCTCATTATGGCCATCCATCCCTGCTCAGGAAAACATTCTAGGAGGGAAGAACCTTTTTTTTGTTTATGAACTAAAAACACATGCTGATTTCCATTACTTAACGTATCAAATGTTTTCACATATACTGTTGCATAGTATATTTAGTGATATCAATATGCTAGCATCAGGAAAAAAAGCACATTGTTGGTTTTTAGGTGTAGCATAGCAAAACCATAATACAAGATAATGTTCAGGAGAAACCAGACTTGCTGAGGGAAGATTTCATTTTGCTGATAGTAGCATAGTAGCTTTCTATTGTCACATTTGGACAATTAGACAAACTGAACAATAATGTAATGAAGTTAGAAGCAGTGGATGTGCTAAAATATAGCTGCCCACTACATGACTGTATACTTCATTATATGTATATAGTATATGTATATAGTATATGTATATAGTATATGTATATAGCGAAAACATCCAAAGTCTTGTAGGCCGAGTAGGTCATCAATTACTCTACGCGTGCACTCCCCATAGAATAATTTGACCGGCATGTAAAGCCCCAACATCTGTCAAGCAAGTTGCTTTATTCATTTGCTTGGAATACACTAATATCAGGTGGCAGAACCGACTCACACTCAGTGGTCCTACTTGGCTGGACCCAGTTAAAGCCCACTCTGTCGTATTGGACCAGCAGCACCCAGATCAGCTGGGCCGTGGCCGACACAAAAGAAGACACAAGAGAAAGCAATTGAAGGCGAGAAAAGGGCTGAGAATTGAACTAGATTTGGTATTTTCTAAATTCACACCAGCTGTAATGATGTCAGAAAGCAGCACGTCGAATATTCCAGCCACTGCGCGAGGGCTGCAGATAAATCTGTGTACTCAGGTGCGTCGTGTGAAGTCAGCCCGGCAAAGCAGCCAAGCTGGGGTCCGAAGGGAGCTTTGTCCCCAGGCCAAGCACTCTCGTTCTTTTTCTCTCCTGCGCTCTCCTGCTCACTCTCACTTCCCATGAACCTAAGCCCGAAAAACAAAGTGGGGAAATAAATGATCTCTCTCTGACCTAAGTGAACTGGGCTTTCTTCAGACGTTTTTTCTTTCTCTCTTTCATTACAAATCCATTGAGTCCAGTATATGAATATTGCAACCGAGTTCGTCAGTGTAAACAAAGCAAAGGTTATTTCAATACATTATCATTATATTAGGATTAGCCATGTGTTTTGTTAGGAAGAAGTGTAGAAAAAAGTCTATGTTTAAACAGTTGCATCAAGAAAGAGGATGTGATGAAACAATAGACAATTTTGAGTAGCTTCTTATCTGGGATTCATTAGGTCGATACTCCAGATGATTGTTCTTGATAGTTGAAAGAATGACAAATGATAAACATGCCTTACAAGGCTGTTCAAGGCTTTTATAGAAACCAACAATTGGAAACCACTGAAATCCCCAACTGCCTCAGATTCGACAGGCGAGGGATTCAGTAGATGAACAGGAGCAGGAAGGGCTTATGTAAGCCAGGATGTTTACACTGTGGAGTGCTATGAGTTTGTAACACGGTGAATTGAGGTGCAGTCATTTCAGATAAGCTGTTCATCAGGGGATAGATAGACTTATTTTGGCGATATCTGAGGAAAATGTAAAACGATCGAGTGGATTGAGTTACGATAGATGTTGTATTTCGGTCAATGGAACTTGACTAATGAAAGTTGAAATGCCGTTGAAACCAACGAGAAATTATGCTGTGGGTTTGTAGAGTCGTGCACTTGCAATGCCAGCATTGTGTGTTCACAGGTGGCAAGTACACACAAGTATGAAAACGTATGCACTCACAATGTATTTCGCTTTGGATTGATAACAGCATTTCCTAAATTAGTTGAACTGCAGAAATTCCTGAATCTCTTAATTGTTCAAAACCAAAATTAGCCTTCATATAGGCTATTGATTGTATGTGTTTCTCAAAATGATGGAGTGAAAATGTACACTACCGTTTCGAAAGTTTGGGGTCACTTAGAAATGTGCTGATGAATGTACTTCTTTTTTATCCTAATACCTCAAATTTAGATTTGTCTGTCCATAACACTTTTTTCCAATCTTCCTCTGTCCAGTGTTTGTGTTCTTTTGCCCATGTTAATCTTTTCTTTTTACTGGACAGTCTGAGATATGGCTTTTTCATTGCAACTCTGCCTAGAAGGCCAACATCCCAGAGTCACCTCTTCACTGTTGACGTGGAGACTGGTCTAATGCTGGCACTATTCAATGAAGCTGCGAGTTTTGTAATGATCAGTTAGCCTTTTAAAAGTATAAACTTGGATTAGCAAACACAATGTGCCATTGGAACACATGCCTGATGTTTGCTGATAATGGGCTTATGTAGATATTCCATAAAAAATCCGCTTTTTCCAGCTACAATAGTCATTTCCAACATTAACAATTTCTATACTGTTTTTCTGATGAATTTGATGTTATTTTCATGGACAAAAATGTCGCTTTTCTTTTAAAAACAAGGTCATTTCTAAATGACCCCAAACATTTGAATGGTAGTGTATGTGTGATTCTTATATAGATTTTTAATTTATATTTATAATATATTTAATATATTAAATATATTATATACAGTATATCTTAATTGGATTTGAGCAACCAAAACATGGTCCTGGTACAATAAATAAATCATGATAGATTTGACAAATATTCACTTTGTTAGTTCAGATGTTTTGACTCTACGCCATTTGACGTCATCTTTCTTCTATCCCCCACAATCTGTGTTCCATTGAAATTTTTACTACATCCATTAATGTTTAACCATTGTGATGACTCAAACATGTGACAATAACTTGGCTATGGTCATGTGAATAAGTACGATCTGCTGGAAAGTTGTCTTTATTTATTTTATTTATTTTTTTACAGATTTGGACACATGGATATGAAATATTCACTTCAACACGATGGTCAGATAAAGATAACCACATATGACACTAAAACATTAAATTTTCAAGCAATTTATTTGCCATATAATACGCACACCCCCAACTTCAGTATCTGGGGCTGCCCCCTTTGGCTGAAATATGGCAGAAAGCAGTACCTTACATTACATACACTTCTAATAATGCTTACCACTCTTTACCGTACTGCTTCAGTTTTGTCATATTCAAGGGATTTCTTGAATATACTGCCTGCTTCTAGTCCCCCCACAGCATTTCAATAGGATTCAATAGGATCTGAACTTATGCATGGCTATTCCATAAGCCTTAATTCATTCTTTATGAGCCATTCTGTTGTAGTTTTGCTTCTGTGTTTCGGATCATTGTCCTTTTCTAAGATCCATGTTCGGTTCAGCTTCAGCTTTTTGACAGATGGCCTCACATTCTCAAGAATTCTCTGGTGTCATGTCATGTCATCATCTTCCGCTTATCCGGGACCGGGTCGCGGGGGCAGCAGTCTAAGCAGGGATGCCCAGACTTCCCTCTCCCCAGACACTTCCTCTAGCTCTTCCGGGGGGACACCGAGGCGTTCCCAGGCCAGCCGGGAGACATAGTCCCTCCAGCGAGTCCTAGGTCTTCCCCGGGGTCTCCTCCCGGTGGGACGGGACCGGAACACCTTCCCAGGAAGGCGTTCCGGAGGCATCCGAAAAAGATGCCCAAGCCACCTCAGCTGACCCCTCTCGATGTGGAGGAGCAGCGGCTCTACTCTGAGCTCCTCCCGGGTGACCGAGCTTCTCACCCTATCTCTAAGGGATCGCCCGGCCACCCTGCGGAGAAAGCTCATTTCGGCCGCCTGTATCCGGGATCTTGTCCTTTCGGTAATGACCCAAAGCTCATGACCATAGGTGAGAGTAGGAACGTAGATTGACTGGTAAATCGAGAGCTTCGCCTTGCGGCTCAGCTCTTTCTTCACCACGACAGACCGATACATCGACTGCATTACTGCAGAAGCTGCACCGATCCGTCTGTCAATCTCCCGTTCCATCCTTCCCTCACTCGTGAACAAGACCCCTAGATACTTAAACTCCTCCACTTGAGGCAGGCACTCTCCACCAACCTGAAGCGGGCAAGCCACCCTTTTCCGACTGAGGACCATGGCCTCTGATTTGGAGGTACTGATTCTCATCCCCACCGCTTCACACTCGGCTGCAAACCGTCCCAGCGCATGCTGAAGGTCCTGGTTAGAAGGGGCCAACACGACAACATCATCTGCAAAAAGCAGAGACGAAATTGTGTGGTCCCCAAACCTGACACCCTCCGGCCCCTGGCTGCGCCTAGAAATTCTGTCCATAAAAATTACGAACAGAACCGGTGACAAAGGGCAGCCCTGCCGGAGTCCAACATGCACTGGGAACAAGTCTGACTTACTGCCGGCAATGCGGACCAAGCTCCTGCTTCGGTTGTACAGGGACCTGACAGCCCTTAGCAAAGGACCCAGGACCCCATATTCCCCAAGCACCCTCCACAAGATGCCGCGAGGTACACAGTCGAATGCCTTTTCCAAATCCACAAAACACATGTGGATTGGTTGGGCAAACTCCCATGAACCCTCCAACACCCCGTAGAGGGTATAGAGCTGGTCCAGTGTTCCACGGCCCGGACGAAAACCACACTGTTCCTCCTGAATCCGAGGTTCTACTATCGGCCGTATTCTCCTCTCCAGTACCCTGGCATAGACTTTCCCGGGGAGGCTGAGAAGTGTGATCCCCCTATAGTTGGAACACACCCTCCGGTCCCCCTTCTTAAAAAGAGGGACCACCACACCGGTCTGCCATCCCAGAGGCACTGTCCCCGACCGCCACGCGATGTTGCACAGGCGTGTCAACCAAGACAGCCCCACAACATCCAGAGACTTGAGGTACTCAGGGCGGATCTCATCCACCCCCGGTGCCTTGCCACCGAGGAGTTTCTTGACCACCTCAGTGACTTCAGCCCGGGTGATGGACGAGTCCACCTCTGAGCCCTCATCCTCTGCTT
The DNA here is from genome assembly GCF_011004845.1 of Esox lucius. Taxonomy (NCBI): domain Eukaryota; kingdom Metazoa; phylum Chordata; class Actinopteri; order Esociformes; family Esocidae; genus Esox; species Esox lucius. The sequence continues at coordinate 36,551,247 of NC_047588.1, forward strand.
CCTCAATGGAAGAAGTGACAGCGGGATTGAGGAGATCCTCGAAGTATTCCTTCCACCGCCCGACGACATCCTCAGTTGAGGTCAACAGCTGCCCACCTCTACTGTAAACAGCGTTGGTAGGGCACTGTTTCCCTCTCCTGAGGCGCCGGATGGTTTGCCAGAATCTCTTCGAGGCCAGCCGATAGTCCTTCTCCATGGCCTCACCGAACTCCTCCCAGGCCCGAGTTTTTGCCTCCACAACCACCCGGGCTGCAGCCCGCTTGGCCTGTCGGTACCCGTCAGCTGCGTCAGGAGTCCCACAAGCCAACCAGGCCTGATAGGACTCCTTCTTCAGCTTGACGGCATCCCTTACTTCCGGTGTCCACCACCGGGTTCGGGGATTGCCGCCTCGACAGGCACCGGAGACCTTACGGCCACAGCTCCGAGCGGCCGCTTCGACAATGGCGGTGGAGAACATGGTCCACTCGGACTCAATATCTCCAACCTCCCTCGGGATCCAGTCGAAGCTCTGCCGGAGGTGGGAGTTAAAGATCTCTCTGACAGGAGACTCGGCCAGACGTTCCCAGCAGACCCTTACAGTTCGCTTGGGCCTGCCGAGTCTGTCCAGCTTTCTCCCCCGCCATCGGATCCAACTCACCACCAGGTGGTGATCAGTTGACAGCTCCGCCCCTCTCTTCACCCGAGTGTCCAAGACATACGGCCGCAGGTCAGATGAGACGACAACAAAGTCGATCATCGACCTGCGGCCTAGGGTGTCCTGGTGCCACGTGCACTGATGGACACCCTTATGCTTGAACATGGTGTTCGTTATGGACAAACTGTGACTAGCACAGAAGTCCAATAACTGAACACCACTCGGGTTCAGATCAGGGGGGCCGTTCCTCCCAATCACGCCCCTCCAGGTGTCACTGTCGTTGCCCACGTGGGCGTTGAAGTCCCCCAGTAGAACAATAGAGTCCCCAGTCGGAGCACTTTCCAGCACCCCTCCCAGAGACTCCAAGAAGGTCGGGTACTCTGCACTGCCGTTCGGCCCGTAGGCACAAACAACAGTGAGAGACCTATCCCCGACCCGTAGGCGCAGGGAAACGACCCTCTCGTTCACCGGGGTAAACTCCAACACATGGCGGCAGAGCTGGGGAGCTATAAGCAAACCCACACCAGCCCGCCGCCTCTCACCATGGGCAACTCCAGAGTGGTGAAGAGTCCATCCTCTCTCAAGGAGTGTGGTTCCAGAGCCCAAGCCGTGCGTAGAGGTGATCCCGACTACCTCTAATCGGAACCTCTCAACCTCACGCACTAGCTCAGGCTCCTTCCCCGCCAGCGAGGTGACATTCCACGTCCCTAGAGCTAGTTTCTGTGTCCAGAGATCGGGTTGTCTAGGCCCCTGCCTTCGACTGCCGCCCGATCCTCTTCGCACCGGCCCCTTATGGTCCCTCCTGTGGGTGGTGAGAATTCTCTGGTACCATATGAAATTAATTGTTGACTCAATGATGATAAGTTGGCCAGTTCCTGAGGCAGCAAAGTAGCCCCAAACCATAATTCTATGCTTTACGGTTGGTTTGATATTCTTCTGTTCAGAGCCTTTAGTTTTTGCTAAACATGCCGTCTGGCATTGTGGCCAAAAAATTCTGCCTTTGACACATCTGTCCAGAGAACAATGTTTCAATAAATTTGTTCTTTACTCAGGTAGTGTCTGACAAATATCTGTCCTGTGTTGATATTCTGTTTTGAGAACAGGCTTCTCCCTTCCTGACCTCCCATGAATGCCAAATTTGTGCATTCTCTTTCTGACAGTTGACTCATCCACTTTAATTCTGGCAAGAGACGCCTGTAGACCCCTTGATATTACTCTAGGGTTCTTATGAGTGTCTTTCGGTCAGCTCTTGGACTTAATTTGGCAACCTATCCTCAGTGGTTTGGGATTTTCTCCATTTTAGATGATCTGTCAGACTATGGAATGATGAACTTTTGCTTGGAAATGGCTTTGTAACTCTACCCAGACTCATTGGCATCAATATTCTTTCTTCTGAGGTATTTTGATCTTGGCAGGAAGTGTTACTACACATAAGTATGGTTAAGACCAAACCAGACGAAGTTTCTAGTCTTTATGGAAGGCTGGACCAAGTCACTCCCTAATGCTTTTCTAATCATTAGCATCTGTTTTGGTGCACCTGATAGACATTTTTGCCAGTTTATGTGTTGTTTAAGGCAGGTGTGAACTAATGTTTTCTGCACATAAGGAAATTGCATTTCTGTTTTTATATTTGCATAAATAGTTTCAAAGTTTTATACACTCACCTAAAGGATTATTAGCATTTGTGAAGCCAAAGCATTTGTGAAGCCACAACACGCACAACCTTGAGGCGGATGGGCTACATCAGTAGAAGACCCCACCGGGTACCACTCATCTCCACTACAAATAGGAAAAAGAGGCTACAATTTGCACAAGCTCACCAAAATTGGACGATTGAAGAATGGAAGAATGTTGCCGGGTCTGATGGGTCTCGATTTCTCTTGAGACATTCAGATGGTAGAGTCAGAATTTGGTGTAGCAACAGAAAGCACAATGTGTTTCTAAATTTGGCATGCATTAATGTAAAATAGGTGGTGAGTATCCTTCATATTTACAGAATTACAGATCCAGTATATGCATCTATCTTAAATTATGGAGACGGTTAGTCAACAGTTAACAGTTTGAAGGTGTTTCTTTGCATAGTCTAGTTTGGTTTGTGGGGCAGATGGCCATTTGCCGAGGGCCACAGCAAGGGGATAAAAGAGGGCAGCCACTGAGTAATCATTTTGCAATCATGTTTAACAGTGTAATGGCTTGGAGGTAGAAGCAGTTTGTGCCTGCCTCTGCTGTCGTTGCCTGCCTCTGTGATGAACTTGACTGTTCGTGTTACTTTGTGAAGTGCCTCGAGATCTGCCAGACCAAGCTATGACACAGCCGGGTAAAGATGCTCTAAACGGTGCAGCTGTGACATTTTGAGGATCCAAAGGCAGATGCCAAATCTGTGCCCACTGATAGGCCCTCAGCTGTGTGTGTCTCTGTGCGCATCATGTTCCTTTCTCTGTGATCTGAGGATGTTGAGGATCTCTGAGCTCTCGACCTGATTCCCTTCAGCCCAGTCCATGTGGATCCCTGTGTTGCTTTGGTCCCTGATACGCTCTGGTGTCTTGCAGATTTTGAAGGAGAGACTGTTGCCGTGGTTCTGAGGGGTGGCCAGTAAACATTTTAAGAGTACAAATTGTAGTAATTAATAATTGCATGAGGGCTGTGTCCAGAGTCTATAAAACACAATCCAGGTCAGAAGGGGGGGGGGGGGTGTTCAGCGGAGGGGCAGCTGGAATCATCAGGTATTGTCTTGATCAGCAGGAGGACGTTCGACAGGGGCAGCAATGAGTCTTTAGAGCCTGGTACATGGGAGGTGTGGGTCAAAACTGCATGTCCTCCTAAGTTTAAAACGGAGCAGGAGACAAGGACAATTTAGAGTGGATTCTTAGGTTAACTAGGATTTAGAGTGGAGAAGGAGAACTGACCCTACTCCCCCGGCACAATAATACAGCAGCGTAAGACCTTGGGGCTGAGACAAGGGGGTCCGGTGACACTGTGGCCAAAAAGGCAGGAAGTCAATCCACCCACATTGCCAAGCATCAACCAAAGGGACACCAACCAACTGCAACCATCCTGAAATGAGGGCTGAGTATTGCCAGCAGAGTTCACCTCAGTTGCACAATGGGAGCAACAGAGAGACAACAACAAGCCAGTGACTCCTCCCCCGAATGGCATTGGAGAGAAAGCATCCCAGTGGCAATGAGAGCCCATCTGAAAAGACAGCAAGGGTGGACACTATCCAGCCTTTCCGTTCACCTTCACACCCCTGGGCCAGACTACACTTAATCATAGACCATGCTGTAGAGATGAGTCTTTAGTAGACACTTGAAAGTTTGCACTGAGTCTAAATTTCTAACCTTAATTGGCAGATTATTCCCTATACAGCTCCGGAAAGAATTAAGACACCATGTTACCTTTTTCTTTCCTTTCTAAAAAAGTTGAAACGGAATGTTTTGAATGAGGAACAGAAGCGTTCAGTTTGCAGTGGTCTCTTAATTTGAACCCTTCTGTTCTTCACTCAAAACCTTCCTTTTCGACTTTTTTATGAAGGAAAGAAAAAGGTGCCGTGGTCTCTTAATTTTTTCCAGAGCTGTATATGTTAATCAAAGGAGAGGTCAGGGTCGAGGGTAACGCTGAGGTTTCTCACAATTCTTTGGGATATGACCATACAACTGTTGAGAATCACTATGAGATCTGCCAACAAAACCTTTTGTTTCTTGTGTCCTAAAATTTGCATTTCTGTTTTTCCTTTAAAAGCAAGCACTTCTCTGTCATCCGCATGCTTCCAAGGTAGCTAATTTTGGGGTGTCTCCATGTTTCTGGGTGTCATCCGCAGCTCTGTTGTGGTGGTATGCAAACTGAAATGGGTTCAGAGTGTCCAGGACGATGGTGTTTGCGTGAGCTACGACCAGCGTTTCACATACAGCATGTAGGTGCTACTGGTTGGTAGGCAGGGTTTTTAGGCACTTGTACATTGGCGGTCTGCTTGATTTCTGTTGGTATGATAGAAAGGGGTCAAGAAGAAGTTTAAATAATTTACAGAGACATGTAACAGTTTGTCTTCCCATGCTTTGGTATTTTCTCTAGCATCATGTTAATCTCTTTTTAAAGAGATTTGGTTAAAGGGAATTTTCTTTTTGAAACCCTGTAAAGAAAAACTCCCCCACAAACCATCTTCGCACATGTAAACAGACAATGTGGCAGTATCAGCTGGAAAGATCCCATTGCAAAAATGTACTAAAAAGTGCCAGTTAGCATTTTTCTGTGAGAATTGTATGTAGTTGATGTTTTTGCAATGGATGGGTTTTCCAAAATTCTCAACTGTCCCAACCTTTTTTGTTGCTGGCATTAAATTCAAGGTGGGCATATATTTTTTCAGAAAACAATAACATGTCTCAGTTTCAATATTTATCTTAGTACTATTTTCTATTGAATATACACTCAGCTAAAGGATTATTAGGAACACCTGTTCAATTTCTCATTAATGCAATTATCCACTCAACCAATCACATGGCCGTTGCTTCAATGCATTTAGGGATGTCGTCCTGGTCAAGACAATCTCCTGAACTCCAAACTGAATGTCAGAATGGGAAAGAAAGGTGATTTAAGCATTTTTGAGCGTGGCATGGTTGTTGGTGCCAGACGGGCCGGTCTGAGTATTTCATAATCTGCTCAGTTACTGGGATTTTCACGCACAACCATTTCTAGGGTTTACAAAGAATGGTGTGAAAAGGGAAAAACATCCAGTATGCGGCAGTCCTGTGGGCAACAATGCCTTGTTGATGCTAGAGGTCAGAGGAGAAAGAGCTGACTGATTCAAGCTGATAGAAGAGCAACTTTGACTGAAATAACCACTCGTTACAACCGAGGTATGCAGCAAAGCATTTGTGAAGCCACAACACGCACAACCTTGACGCGGATGGGCTACAACAGTAGAAGACCCCACCGGGTACCACTCATCTCCAATACAAATAGGAAAAAGAGGCTACAATTTGCACAAGCTCACCAAACTTGGACAGTTGAAGACTGGAAGATTGTTGCCTGGTCTGATGAGGCTCGATTTCTGTTGAGACATTCAGATGGTAGAGTCAGAATTTGGCGTAAACAGAATGAGAACATGGATCCATCATGCCTTGTTACCACTGTGCAGGCTGCTGGTGGTGGTGTAATGGTGTGGGGGATGTTTTCTTGGCACACTTTAGGCCACTTAGTGCCAATTGGGCATCGTTTAAATGCCACGGCCTACCTGAGCATTGTTTCTGACCATGTCCATCCCTTTATGACCACCATGTACCCATCCTCTGATGGCAACTTCCAGCAGGATAATGCACCATGTCACAAAGCTCGAATCATTTCAAATTGGTTTCTTGACAATGAGTTCACTTTACTGAAATGGCCCCCACAGTCACCAGATCTCAACCCAATAGAGCATCTTTGGGATGTGGTGGAACGGGAGCTTCGTGCCCTGGATGTGCATCCCACAAATCTCCATCAACTGCAAGATGCTATCCTATCAATATGGGCCAACATTTCTAAAGAATGCTTTCAGCACCTTGTTGAATCAATGCCACATAGAATTAAGGCAGTTCTGAAGGCGAAAGGGGGTCAAACACAGTATTAGTATGGTGTTCCTAATAATCCTTTAGGTGAGTGTAGTGTTTAAATGATTCGCACATCATTGAATTCTGTTTTTATTTACATTTTATACATCAATCACAACTTTTTTGGAAATGGATGTCACAAATGGTTTTACTGATAATTTCAGTTTTTCCTTTTTACTTCAAAACTCAATGCTGAAATAATATTCATTTCTCTTTGTCTTTCATAATCATTCCATTACATAGATGGCAGTTTCGCTCTATTCCCTTTTTTAAATGCATGAAAAGCAATTAACAACATCCAAAAAACGTAATGTTTTGAAAACACAACAGCTTTTTTGTAGTAGCTCTTTATGGTTAAGGTATGTTTAACACACCACATGGCCCATCCTGTGACACCCACCCACACAAGATAACAAACATCGTACTGGAGGCTTTTCATCACTAACTAATGTGAGGAAGGTGTCTTTCTCCCAGGGTGCAGAGAACCTTATTGTGACCTGGGACAGCATCCTGCCATTATCTGCAAGGATCAAGGTGATGACTAACTCCTGCAGGTTCATGCTCTACAACATTTGTGCAGTACAAATTTACCTGTAAATAAAACGTCTCTATTGTTTATCCTCTTGTTCTTCGTCTTCTTTATTTTCATTAATATTTAAAAATACTAACAAAAATCTAACCTTTAATTAAAATTTAAAAATTTATAATAATTATTGCTATAAATAAATATTATTCTAAAATATTTGTGTACCATAATTATTGGTACCCCTATATTTAATACTTTATGCAACTTCCCTTTGCATAGCTCTGAGTCTTTTCCTATAATGCGTAATGAAGCTGGAAAACACATGGCAAGGATCTGAGACCATTCCTCCAGTCTCTCCAGATCCTTCAGATTCCGAGTTCAACTCTCCTCTTCAGCTCATCCCACAGGATTTCTATCAAGTTTAGGTCACACGACTGGGCAAAACCTTATTCTTTGGTCAGTGAACAATTTTTGTGTTTATTTTGAGGTGAGCTTTGGATCATTGTCTTGCTGTAAGATCCAACTACGGCCCAGTTTAAGATCAAAGATCCACCACCGTACTTTACAGTGGGGATGATGTACTTTTCAACATGGCTATCTTTCTGTTTATGTAAGGGCCACCTCTGGTGTTTGTTTCCAAAAAGTTCTATTTTGGTCTCATCTGACCATAGAACCCAGGCCCATTGAAAGTTCCAGTAACATTTGGCCATACTTCCCTGACCACCAAGCTACTATTACACACTCACAGTCCTTGAGTACCCAGAGTGCATCTTGCCAGCCTGGTGCCTTACATTCCTGCATGGTTTTTACATTCCTCTATGGTCAAAACAAAACACCCGTGTCCACTTCTTAGATTAAATAACTCCTCGCATGGGTTACGAGCCACTTTAAGTCCTCTTGGGCTGGTAGAAAAAAAGGCCAGTGTCCATGTTACTGGTGGGTTTATGTTGCCATTGTCTCCAGACAGTGCCTTTAAACATTAGCAGAGACCTTTTATTGGGTGTGTTGAGTTATGAATGATGTGGCACAGAGATGACGCAGCAGCACCAGCATAAGGTTTAGCTCAGCCCGAGGGAGACATCCTCTGTACTGCACATTTTCGTGGCTGTAGCACTACCCACATGCCATAACGGGTCCACGGGAAGAAAAGATACGGAGACCGGCTTTAGATTGTGGCTAGAAAAACAAGGACTCCTGTTGGGGCCAAGATAAATTCTTCCTTGTCACTAATTGCAATGAAAAGTTGGCCTTTGGGGAGAGATATTTAATCTGAGTAGTATCCAAAGCAAACAGAGTCACTGCTGACATTGACATAGGCCACTGGTGCCCTGGTGCCAACTCTAGCTTAAACAATACTCCTCAACTAAACGCACATCTGAACTTACCGTTCCACTAGCCCCGCACATAGCCCAAAACTGTTAAAACTGTCTAAAACTAATACCACAACGATGCTAAAAATATTGTACAGTTTGCCACGGCACATACCTATCGTCTTACGCAACAACCTAGATTCACATAGACAGGGTTTTATTGCACAGTGAGTTCAACTTAAAACATCTGGGACATTTTCTGGAGTGACAAGATGAAGGATTGGACTCTGATGAAAAGGGAGCCAATTTTGGCTTAATTGATCAGAGCAATGCTGCTGCAAGCCAGAGATGTTAAAACAGTTCCCAGAGTTGATTACCGACATGGTCATGATGTTAATGACTTAACATCACCCAACAATCCAAATTCATGGAATCATCACAACTACAAACCAATACAGCATACTGTTATCCTTAGCTCATCTGTTAATCACAACGTTTACACAGCCACTTATTTATTTTCTTTTAGTTGTGGCTCTCATGCATGTACTCAGCATATTTTCGGTAAAATATGCTGACAGTCTGCGTCAGTGTGACATAGTAAAGACAGACTGTTTGACACAGTAAATACAGCCAGTACGACACAGTGGGGCCAACCAGTATGACACAGTGGGGCCAGCCAGTATGACACAGTGGTGCCAGCCAGTTTGACACAGTGAAGACAGCCAGTATGACACAGTGGGGACAGCCAGTATGACACAGTGAAGACAGCCAGTATGACACAGTGAAGACTGCCAGTATGACACAGTGAAGACAGCCAGTATGACACAGTGGGGACAGCCAGTATGACACAGTGAAGACAGCCAGTATGACACAGTGAAGACAGCCAGTATGACACAGCGGGGACAGTGAGGACAGCCAGTATGACACAGTGAAGACAGTCAGTATGACACAGCGGGGACAGTGAGGATGACACAGTGGGGACAGCCAGTATGACACAGTGAAGACAGCCAGTATGACACAGTGAAGACAGCCAGTATGACACAGCGGGGACAGTGAGGATGACACAGTGGGGACAGTCAGTATGACACAGTGAGGACAGCCAGTATGACACAGTGAAGACAGTCAGTATGACACAGCGGGGACAGTGAGGATGACACAGTGGGGACAATGAGGATGACACAGTGGGGACAGCCAGTATGACAGTGGGGACAGTGAGGATGACACAGTGAGGACAGTCAGCATGACAGAGTGAGGGCAGTTAGTAGGACATAGCGAGTACAGCGCTGATCCTTTATGACATTAACACTGGCAGACCATCTTAGGATGAGGAAACCTTGGGATGACATGACACGCACTGTGCAGGCCTTCCAAATGTTGTTAGTGAGCAATTTGACTCAAGGTACAAATCACCCTCATCCACAATTTCTAATGCTCAAATACCCCTTTGATGTGCTGTGTCTGTGACCTGAAATCAGTGGTTACCCAAAGGAAGATCGATCAATAGCTATCTAAAATCATCTATTATGTAGATGTCATATTCTCTGTAGTTAAGAACAAGTAAAGACAGATCGTTGAACAGCCTGTAGCTACAGCGTATTCTGCCAGTGATCTTTACAGAATGCTAACTTTTTGCCAGATACTCTTTTTCTCTCAAATGCCTTCATATGAAATCTAGGGAGGTTTGAGAGCAAGAGCTAATGCTTCATTACTGTCAAGCCCTCTTTCATCAGTAGCTGACATCTCTTCATCCTTGTGTGACAATACTCTCAAGTGCTTGGATGAGTCTTTATTAACCCTAATCATGTCAATTCGGTACATAATTCCCCTCAGGGGCCCACTGGTGTTGAAAGATGAGACACATTTAAGGTAAGCTACTATTGGATAGTTGCTACCTACAAATTCTTCAGAGAATATGAAATGGATGTTTTCAGTGACGGTTTAGGGCCTACAGGGATACCAGTATATATATATATTGAAGATAGCATACAGTGAAAATGCTTTGCCACATGTTTTACTGACAGAATGTTTCACAACTTTATGAAAAGAGTAAAAACACTGAATGTTTAAAAGAACCAAATGATCCCACTAATTAAATAGACGTTTTACAGAGCTCAGCAAACTGTTACATGTGGGATGAAAAAGACATAGAATCACACATAGATGTCACGCCCATGCCAGCCTAACCTGCTGTGAGCCTGAAACATGTACACACGCATGCACACACTCACATTTACACACAAACACACACACACCCCAACAATAATTAATTGGGGCGAAACCACAGCAAATAAACCACAGCAAAGACTGGACAAAATGTTATAAGCGGTCACAAAGAAAAAAATAACAACGCACTATTCAGAGGAGGCAACTGTGCCCTGGATTCGAGGGGGAACTGCAGTGCATGTGTCACTAGGCATTTATGGGCCCAAGTGAGTAGCCTTCTGGGACGTGGGGGTGGATGGTGTGGCCCACTGGAGTGGCCGTTAGTCTTGGTTAGGTGTGTTTGAAAAGCAAGACAGTGAAGTTACGAGTCTGGGACTGGCTAGGACGTTGTGTTACAGTGTGTGTAGTATATGGCTTTAAAAAGCCTTGCCAATCATTACTGTATCAAAATTGTATTCAGACTTGGGCGCAGTTTCTGGAGTCCCATATGTTTCTAGCATTGATTCAGAATTCAAATTCCCTGTCTTTGTGGAGTTAAAAAAAAAAAGCATGCTTCACTGTGTAGTATGCCTTGCAAAAGTTTTTAAACCCCAGACCAATTATTTTTTTGTTTTGAATTATTAATGGTACTTTGGAATTTATGTTTGATATTTTATTTTTAAGAAACTGGATGGGTTGACAATGGTTTTATGTTAGGAAATATTTGTAAGGAAAAAAAATTAATGTGTTTCATGCATAAGTATTCACCCCCTATTCTGTGGAAGCTCTCTTTAATGCAGATTAAGGAAATTGGCTTAGCAAATACAACTTTTTATCATGGCCTCCACCTGTGAACCATTATAGTTTCTGTTAAATATTTTGGTTAAACATTCCACTGTTGAATGGTCATTGGTTGGATTAAAAATCTGAAGGACAATGTTGACCAAACAATATTCAACCAAAGGTAGAGATTAAGAAATACAAATGCATGGATAACAAAAAGTTACAAAATATTATTTAAGTGTTAAGATATCACAGTGACTACAGTTAGATCAGTAAACAAAAAGTGAATGCTGCCTCATTTCACCCAGGCAATGCAAAGAAATGCTGTCCCTCAAAACTCAGCTCTTTATCAAGTATAGTAGTGAGAGAAGTCACAGAGAGGCCAACAATCACTTTGACGGAGCTACAGAGGTTAGTAGAGATTACCCAAAAGTACCATCTGAAAGCATGAGGGCAGCCCAACTTTCATGTGGGAAAAGGTTTTAAGATCAGTTGGAGTTTTTTGGACAAAACTCAAAGCGCTCTCTGGTGAAAACTCTATGGCATTAACTAACACTGCAATGCTTCAACAACCATCCTTCCTAGTGTGAAGTGTGGTGGGGACAAACTCTTTAAACAATTTGATTAAAATTGATGAAAGAATGAATGGAGCAAAATACTGGGAAGACTGTAAGAGAACCTGCTACAGTCCCCTACATAACAGAAGCTTGGATGGACAATGGAAAAAAACAACATTAGAGTGGCTCACTAACAAAAATACATCTCAATCCAATTTAGAATCTGGGACACTATTTGAAAATTGTGGTCCACTAGCGTTGCACAACCAACCGGAACAAGTTGGAGTTGATTTGCCAAGAAGAATTGGCACTACATACAGAACTTACCAAAAGACTGGTCATAATGACTGAGCAGTATCTAGCCAGCTGCCTCACTCTAATCTGTACAGTGCTGCAATCCAGAGGCCACACAGTGTGAATGTGTGTGACAAAGACTAACAAATATCCATCAGCCTGTGCCCATATCCCATGTTCTCCAGGAGCGACAATATCTGGCTTGTTCTGGGACACACAAACATTCATGCTACGCATACACCATTTCATTTAATTGTTCCATTGTTGTTGCATTGATGAAAGGTGAACTCACCAGTAGACATTTCACTGCACTGTGTACCTTACAAATAAGCAATCTTTAACTTGAACAAATCCAGAAAGAAAGACAAAAAAACAAAACTACTTGATGGTCCTGCTGAGGACTAACATGCAGTTTAATGTGCAGATAAACATTCCAGAACATAGATCCACACAGCCTGCACGCTCATAAATAGCCCCTGGTCTGTTTCCTTGTGGCTGTGTTGCACTTCCCATACAATGGCTAAACAAATGGTTATTCTATCTAACTACCATGGTCATTATCATCATTATTATAATCATTCATGCCCAGCGCCCTCTTGGGTTGTCAATGTATCTCTGTGTCTCGATGCACCTCTGCAGTGGATGTGCCTCTTGGTGTTGGGGCTGTCTGTTAGAACGTGCCCCTCTATCTTGATCTCATGTGTGAACAGACTCCTGGCACTCCTCTGTTCGGGCTTGTACCACTCCGGTCCCACAGTGAGGGTTCCAGCATTACCTCATGTGTCAGAACTAAGCCACGGCGGGGATAGAACGGGCGGGGGTAGAACGGGCGGGGGTTGGGAGGAAATGGAACAAAGGGAAAGGCTACTGCTGAGAGCCAGGGAGAAGTCCGTATAGGAAGGGAGGGGAAGGAGGGATGAAGGAGGGAGGGAAGGAAGGAAGGAAAGACCGGCAGGAGGAAGGAAGAGCATAATAGCCATGGGAGACGACACAAACTAAAGGCAGGTTAAGTGAGGCTTCTGCTGATAGGAGAAGGTAGTTCTCATATTACAACTCCTAATTTATTCCATGTGCTTAAGCTTTCTTCGTGTAAGCATTGCCCCAACTGGCTCCACATGTAACATTCCAACTTGATGTTTTAATAGATATATTACGGACGTTCGCAACGACTTATTTGAAATTGCCTTGACGTGCATCTTCAGTTAGGAGTGATCACTACAAGGATGAACATGACATTTGAATATAATTTGACAAAGTATATAATTATCTCAACTCTGTCACTATGTAATTACCATAAAATGCTATGCATCTTAAATAACTTTGGTACTGGTGTTCTACATTATATACACATTAGTGTGGCAATATGTCGATTTAAATAAAAACATTTCAATTTTGATCAAGTTTTTTGTTTACTGCTGTCAGTAAATATCACCTCAATCCAAATAGATGTTTGTTGAATACTTCCAAAACTTCTCCTGTCAAGAATAATAATTACAGGCCTGACAAATTCTGATAATCTCCAATCTTTTTTGTTTCAAAATCACCGAAGGACATTATATGTTGTAAATCTTCATAATATACTTTGTAGGTATTTAACTTGTTGCTAATACTCTCGTTACTTTAGGCCAGACCCGTAATTCCCGTTTCATACAAAGCGAACATGGAATTATTTTAAGATGGCCATACAACTGAGCATTTTAATGAAGAATTTTAAGACCCCCATAGGAATATACTTTGCCCTCCATGATTATTGGCACCCTTGGTAGCCAGTATAAGTTTAATTATTGTTTATATATCATTTGTCTCAGGAAGAACACAAAGAACAGACACAAGGAACAAACTAGATTTGTGAGTCTGACATACAAATCTAGTTGTTTTGATAAAATTTGACACTTTGCCCCCTACAGAAAGATGCAGGTGACTACTGTTTCATTGAATTGTGGCTTATACCACCACTACAAAATAGAAAAGTTGTTCCCTCATCTACTCAAGCTAAATCAACTTCCAGGCATAGGGCAGCTTTGGGAATTAGACCGGCATTTAAATTGCCCTCCACTAATATGGGCACCATTTTTAAATAAGAGTAATAATGATGATCTGTGAAAAACTAAATATTGTTTATCCTCTTGATCTTTCATAATTTTTTTCTCCAAAATCTAATATTAAATCAAATAAAATTATTAAAAACTTGTGTTTGATTAAATATACAAATTAATTGGAAATAAACATGTTTTTCTCCAAAATGTGTGCCACAGTTATTGGAACCCCAAGACAATCTTATGGATAAAATCTGAAGTACAACCCTGTTTCCAAAAAAGTTGTGACGCTGTGTAAAATGCAAATAAAAACAGAATTCAATGATCTGCAAATCAATTAATCTCTATATTAAATTGAAAATAATACAAAGACAACATAACAAATGTTGAAACTGAGAAATGTTATTGTTTTTGGAACAATATATGCCCATTTTGAAAAAATTTTGAAAAAATTATAGAGTGGATATAAAAGGGCTACAAACCCCTGTTAAAATGCTAAGTTCTTGTGATGTAAAACAATGAGACAAAGATAAATCATGACAGAACTTTTTCCACCTTTAATGTGACCTATAACGTAAACAATTCAATTGAAAAACAAACTGAAATCTTTTAGGGGGAAAAATAAAAAACGCTCAATAACCTGGTTGCAAGTGTGCACACCCTTAAACTAATACTTTGTTGAAGCACCTTTTGATTTTATTACAGAATTCAGTCTTTTTGGGTAGGTCTAATAGCATGGCACATCTTGACATGGCAATATTTGCCCACTCTTCTTTGCAAAAGCGCTCCAAATCAGTCAGATTGCTAGGACATCTCCTGTGCACAGCCTTCTTCAGATAACCCCAAAGATGTTAAATTGGACTTAGGTCTGGGCTGATTAATCTTCTTCTGGTGAAGCCATGCTTTTGTGGATTTGGATGTGTGCTTTGGGTCATTACCGTGTTGAAAAGTGAACTTCCTCTTCAGCTTTCTAACCAACGCCTCAAGGTTTTTTTGCCTGGTATTTGGATGTGGTCATAATTCCCTCCACCCTGACTAAGGCCCCGGTTCCAGCTGAAGAAAAACAGCCCCAAAGCATGATGCTGCCAACACCATGCTTCACTGTATGGTGTTCTTTGGGTGATGTGCAGTGTTGTTTTTGGGCCAAACATAACTTTTGGAATTATGGCCAAAAGTTCAACCTTGGTTTTATCAGATCATAACACATTTTCCCATGTTATTTTGGAGGACTTGATGTTTGTTTTTGCAAACTTCAGCCAGGCTTTGATGTTTTTCTTTGTAAGAAAAGGCTTCTGTCTTGCCACCCTACCCCATAGCCCATTCATAGAAGAATACGGGAGATTGTTGTCACATGTAGCACACAGCCAGTACTTGCCAGAAATCCCTACAGTTCCTTTAATGTTGCTGTAGGCCTCTTGGAAGCCTCCCTGACCAGTTTTCTTCTCGACTTTCCATCAATTTTGGAGGGACGTCCAGTTCTTGGTAATGTGTCTATTGTGGTAATGTGTCTATTGTATTTTCTGCAATAGATGATGACTGTCTTCACTTGTGTTCCATAGTATATCTAATGCTTTGGAAATAATTTTGTACCCATCTCCTCAACAATGAGATCCCTCTGATGCTTCGGAAGCTCTCTGCGGACCATGGCTTTTGCTCTGAGATGCAACTAAGAAAATGTTATGAAAATCCTACTAGAACAGCTGAACTTTATTTGTGATTAATCAGTCACTTTAAATGATGGCAGGTGTTCAATGACTTCTATTTAACTTTAAATGTGATTGGTTAATTCTGAACACAGCCACATCCCCAGTTATAAGAGGGTGTGCACACTTATGCAACCAGGTTATTGTATGGTTATTATTTTTCATTTTTCCCCCTCAAAGATTTCAGTTTATTTTTCAATTGTATTGTTCACATTATAGGTCACATTAAGAGTGGAAAAAGTTCTGACATAATTTATCTTTGTCTCATTCTACATCACAAAAACCTAGCATTTTAACAAGGGTGTGTAGACTTTTTATATCCACTGTATGTAATATATTAGAATGTTTTGAAACAACACTGAAATGAAGGAGCTAACTAGCTATGTAGAAGTTGGACGGAAGAATGCCCAGGGCTGCTTACCCAAGATGCCATCATCGCACAGGTTGAATCCCAGGTCGCATACTTGCACGCTACTGTATATGCCTGATTAATAGGTGAGAAGATTAGTATGTTCCAAACCATATCACGGTGAAAATAGTATGCCAAAAGTACAGAGATGGTCTACTATTTCTGGTGGATTTTGGAAGTATGCATCTGCATACTTTTTGGTGTAGCCTAATATATAAAACAACCTCTTGCGCAGTAATTACTAAATATTTGATTCCAAAAACGTTCTTTTTTACTTTGAAGACTTTGCTTTTAGAACAAATTCTAGATAGCAGCACCCTATGCTACTTAGCAGACTAGTGTTATAATTTATATAGGGAAATTCTGTTTATAGTTAAGTTAGAATATTCTGAAGAGCACTCGCCCATCCAGGTTACAGGTTAGGCTACCGGTTATGGAATGCTTGATTAAAAAGTGGTCAAAAAATTTCTACACAATGAAATACAATATAAAATCTGATATATATTCTGAAAGGGCAAGCACAACAAAGGCTTTAATGCGGGCGTCCATCTTCTTTTCCAACTTAGGACAGTGGAACGTGATAAACTTGGGTTAACTCAGGGGTGACGTCATCCCCAGTTAAACTTCCGAGGAAAGTGGAATGCAGCTTTATTGTTGCTGCCGGTTGTATATAACGTTTCACCGCAGACGTTTATTTTGAGGGGAAAATACTGTCTTATAGACCCTTATTGTGTTCGTAAACAGTGATGACATTTTGTGGGCGGAGCTGAACTGGTGGCAGAAAGTGACGGTTAACTCTTTACAACATATAGGAATATGGACCATCCATACGCCTCCTACAATTATTTTGTAAAGTAAATGTCATATCATAGATATAATATTACCTTATATCCCATTCATTCATTAAATGCTTGCATAAATACTGAGTAATGTAAGCTAAACTGTATAAGTATGGGCAATTTGGTTTGTCCGGGGCCTCCCCCGGGTAGGGCCAAAGTGTCGCCGGACCCTCCCCCCCGTCTCAGTTCCAAGGTGTTACGCTGCTATATTATTGTGCTGGGGGATATGAGGAATGCACTTCTAACTTTTCTCAGTTTCTTCCAATTAAAAATTTTAGGAGGAGATGAGGTCCTGGTCCACACCTGCAGATTACCTGGTTTGGGGGGCCCGTTGCTGTCCCTGTCCTTGTCCACCTGGTCATACTTCTGACCTAGTCTAAAATCAAATAGCCTCTGGATTTAGCCCAGAGAAATGTATTCATTATTCCAATTGGACTCTTAATATCTCACCCGGCACAGCCAGAAGAGGACTGGTCACCCCTCTGAGCCTGGGTCCTCTCTAGGTTTCTTCTTAAAATTCAGCCTTCTTAGGGAGTTTTTCCCAGCCACTGAAATTCAACACTACTGTTGTTTGCTCGTTGGGGTTTAAGGCCAGGTGTCTCTGTAAAGCACTTTGTGACAACTGCTGTTGTAAAAAGGGCTTTATAAATACATTTGATTGATTGATTGATTGTTTGCATTCTAAATCTGCTGACACGTTAGCTAATGTTGCTAACATTGGTCCATGGTGTTTTGTGAAATAGCCTACTGAGAATGCCAGCTTTGTGGTTGCTGCTGTTACTAATTTATCATTATTATTCTAACGACGTAATTGATTTTGCCTGCGTGTGATTAACAGTGAACAAAACTTTACCTGATATGAACTGAACACTGCAGAGTACAGCATTCCGGATGATTTCATCAGTCCAGTGTCTCTTTAAGGGCTTGCAACTATAAACATCAGCATTAGATTCAAAGAGTGGCTTCGACAACAGTATTCTATAAAAATGAAGGCCATCTTTTTCGCATTCCTATTGTGACATCCAATGGCACAACAAGAAATGTTTTCCTTTAGTCCCAGGATCTTGCCTGTTTCCCTACACTTGTTCCTGTAGTTTTCTGCCACCACCACACTCCAGTGACGTCCACTACAAACGGGTCGATTGTTGTTGCCGAATCTCAAATTTTGCCTGCATGATGCTAATTTATTGTAACTATCAAGTTGTGTCAGTTAGTTAGTTAGCTAGCTAGCTAGCTAGCTAGCTTCAATCTTACCTTTGGCACTCAGATGATGGCTATCTAGTGACGGCCACCACTAACAGTTCAACACAAACATGCGCGTGCACAGACACAGCCAGTTACTTTTCTCTGACCTCAAAAGCTAGTTTGAAAAACCTAATATTGTGTGCAGGACGTTATTGCTCTGCTCTGAAACTTAATAGAAACGCAATAGTTAACTGTGCGCGATGGTAAACGACGTTTAGCTTGGTAAAAACTAAATATATTTCATAAAGATATTCTGTTCTTTATAAAATTGACATCTAGAATTCCAAAGGTCTGCATCTGATAGCAAAGTTAGAAGGACACAATTATTATTTCAAATAGAAGTTATTTCTAAACTTGTCAGTGGCTATGTCTTCTATTCTAACTCATTTCATGTGTGTTTTCATGGAAAATATGGACATTTCGAAGTGACCACAAACTTTTGAACGGTTGTGGTTGTGCTTCAGAAGACCTCTGGGGGTGGGAGAATGTGATTGAACATGATCTATAATTGTAAGAGCCATATTCACGGTTTGTAAATAGTTACGACTGCCCCAGGTGGTTTCCTGTGTCTACCTGAACAAGGATTTAGAGCCAGCTCAGTCACAGTGCCAAGCCAGCATTAATTGATCAGGGGTGTCAGTGGAGCTAGTTTTGAAGGAGCTCCAGAGGAGCACATTTTTACACAGTTTTAACACATTATACACTTCTTGTAGTTTCATGTCAATACCTTACTTTAATTTTAGATGATGTGTGCATCAAAAATACTCATTAATCCTCACCAAACGAAGGGGAAGAAAGATGCAACCCTGCACAACATTTAATACATTTTATGAATAAAAAAGACTTTTTATATCCACTGTATATTGCTCCCTTCAATCACTGCAATAATGTTTTGCTCCCATAAATAAAATGTCCAGCTAGTAATCTTTTGCTGTGTTATTAACATGCATGGTAAGAATAAATTATGCTATCAGTAGCAAGCATGGGGTTAGTTCATGACATAAACATCCACAATTTAACATAGATTGCAGTTAATGCTGCATAATATTCTTCACAGAAAAAACAAAAAAACAATATGATATGGCAGATTGACTGAAATATAAGTAGGTTGGTAGATCAATAACTAGCCAACTAGGATTTCTGATTCACACAACTTGTTTGGAAAAAAAGTTGGACTTAATAGTCTTCTTAAAATGTACCAGCTTACAGGTTTAACTTTATAGTAAAATTATGAAAACAATTTCCAGCCCTGTCTAGCTGTATGCTTTGCAAATATATAGCTTTGCAAATTTTTCCCAAATGAGTGCAGCCACACAACCATGCTTTCTTCCATTCCAGTAACAATTATATTTAACCAGGATATGAGCATGTTGCTTTCCTCTGTCCTCTTCAATTTGATGCTATAGCTTGTTTGATGCAGATGTACTGTTCATCACATTCCAATTTCTCTTTTTCTAACCCTGTGGTATCACCATGATGACAGTGACTGAGTAACTATATCGATTGCTGTTTGGTGCCATATTGCCTGATGTAGAGAGCTACCTTCAGGAGATCTGGTGGTTCATTTTAACACTCCAAAGTGGTCTATTATCACTGTGCTGTAAAATGCATCAAGTATTCGTAGTATCTTGTTGGTGCAGCGCTCCCCATACGCAAAAAATGCATCTACAATCCAAAGCCTTGTGATTTCTGCCCAATGCCCAGAACTTCTGTGCATCAGAGTTGTAGGTAACTGAAAAGTTAATATAATTTTTTTTTAAATAGCAAAATGTTAACACGTTTACCACACTTTTATTTGAATATGTAAAATATATCATAATACAAAACATTTTATTTTGTTTTTAAAATGCCCCAATTGGTGGGCCCCCACTGATCACGTCACAGCATATCATTTCTGAAAGTGACAGTCACACAGTTTCCCACTCATGGAAAGATGCAGTGTGGATCTCATCCAGTTGACATCTTTCTTACTTGTGTCTTGTTTTGGATAAACAAGAGGCAGATGCAGTGACTGCGTTCGAGATTGCGAGAGACTGCAAGCGCTTTTGTAACGGATTGCTTCAGGACCATCTGCCCAGTTGTATGTATGTGTGTGTGTGTGTGTCTTTTTAAGGACACGGACATAACTTGCTCCTCATATTCCGTCATAAACCAGTTTAACCCTGAGGTTGCCCCTGCACCTGGTACCGTGGGATCAGCCCCGCCGATGAACCCGACTAATACTAACAACGAGGCCGTCTGAAAGAGCGTTCTGAAGACTCTGGCAGCTCGTGGTTTGAGGTGCCTATTTCAGGACCACCACAGCCTCACCCTTGAGGCCAGACGATCAACTTGATGGTTGAGGTTGTCCAAAAATGGACACAGCAAACGTGGTCATGACTCCTCTCAGCCATGTCATCAATCAGGCGTCAAACGACCTGATGCCCTTTGGGCTAATAAGCATGCCATTACCCCCCCCCCCCACCCACCCCCCACACACACACACACCTGGGTGTGTAGATGAGTTCTGCTTGAGTCAGCTTGAGCTCTGTATGCTCCTCTGAAGTTTGGCTTGCTGTGGACTCACGGGTCATAAATCACCAGGCAGCTCACTTTACCAGACGAACTTCAGCTGGCAGGTTAGCAGGAGCATCTAACAGACTCTGGAGTCGCTCAATTTATCATTAAAATGCAGCACAGTATATCTTTGTCCTCCATTTTCAAACTTGATGAAACTATTAGTGAAACTTGAAATGGAGACAAACATGTCTGTTTCATTCCTCCAAACTGTACAGAAATATACTCTTGGTAAACACAATTCCCCATTGTCTGTGTAAAACTGTAGTAGACGGACATCTTGGAGGAATAGTGTGAGACAAGACTGCAAGTCCTAGGCATTAAGCCTTTTAAACATTGAAAAAGTGAACACTTTTCCTATTGAAAAGATGCACACACACTAGGCCTTGGCCACACTCCACAAACGAGTTCATACCAAGCATGAACACAACACATACGCTCAAGCCCTGCACTTCACGTGTTGCAACTTCTACTACTACCCCTACCTGTAAGTGCCCAGACCCAAATAACCCATATCCCTGTGCACCGACCTGTGCATAAACTATTTACTGTGTTAGTACCTGTTGTTAATGAAGCATGTGACAAAGAGTATTTCAATTGATTTGATTGGATATCCAGGGCGATTGCCTAGTTATGAAGGGTGAATGGAGAGATTGTGCTATGAAGTCGTCCTTGATGTCTCAGCCCCTTCGGTGTCATCTGAGCACTGGAACAGTCCTTAACACTGCCAAAACACACACACACACACACACACACACACACACACACACACACACACACACACACACACACACACACACACACACACACACACACACACACACCCACAGAGACATGTTTACACATACCCTTGCTCATTTAAGCTGCTCACAGTGTCACACACATTTTCCACTCGTCCGTGACAATCTTACGGTTTTATCCATTTGCATATTGAAATAATGGGTGCCCTGAAATGTAATGTTTTATGAAATAGAAATTATATCCATTACAAAATCATCTGTAAAACCTTCAACAATACAGGTTCAGAAAGTACAGGCTCTAGGGTACAAGATGGCATATTTCGGTTTTCACCTGTGCATTCAGAGATTTAACAGAATAGGAATCTTTTCCGAGATGTGAAAGACAAAAAGGTTTGCGAGAAGTTGTCTTCTCGCAAACCTTTACACATACCAAATACTAACAACATGTAAAAATGGCCTTTTACATAGAAGTGCCTTTACACATTCCAAATACTTACAACATGTAATAATGGCCTTTGACATAGTAGTGTCTTTATGCATTCCAAATACTAACAACGTAATAATTGTTTTTGCAATAGTAGTGTCTGTACACATTCCCAATACTAACAACATGTATTGCTTGTGCCATAGTTCAGAAGTTCTTTTCTTTTTTTCTTCTTAAAATTGACAATATTTTCTAGAGATCTATAGCAGCAGATCGATCTGCCATGATTTTGACTAGAAACAAGCTACACAATATCAGGGGAAGATGGAATGGTATATAATATTGCAATAACATGGACATTTATACATTTTTTATCAAGGTTCAAGGTAACTTTATTATCCCCAAGGGGGAATTTATGTCCAGCTTATCATATGAGCTGGACATCAGCATGCGCTAGAAGTCAAAGAAAATGTACCTATAAATATTTGTATATTATGTTTTACATTGATCTAAGCATTTTCAAAAATATATATATTTAATTACATTGGAAAAAGGTTGGAACCCCACGTGATCACTTATATAAAACCTTTGGGATTTCTGTGGCAACTTACCAAAATAACACTAGCTCATACTGTAGCAGAGAACAATTCATTGATCCATGAAAGCAGCATTTTGTAGTGATTGAGCAATAGTTAATATTTGCTGAGTGCTGGGTGTGGGCCCTGGATTGGCCAGCACTGCATCAGTCAAAGATGGAGAACCAGAACCAGAACCAGAACAAAAGCATTGCACAAACAGATATAAAAACATTTATTGACATGATCTGAGAAGTCATTAGAGAGATGTGTAAATAAAATGAAACACAGCATTTGCCAGAAGGGAGAGTAATAACATTGTGCCCACTGCACACTGAAAACAATTGAAATGAAGCACATTTCTAATAACCCACAAGTTCAGTAATAACAAACAAAACAGGAAAAAAAAATCACACCGTTTCAAAGGGTGGTGGGGTTAACCACAAGAAAAGCTCGTTTTAAACTAACACATCCCAGCCAAGCAACAATGCCCTGTCTGTTCCTCAAACACTAAGAAAAAAGAAAAAAAACATTTAGTTAAACAACTATGCAAACAAATCTCCACAGTTCTGCTTATGGATGGGATAAGTGTGAACTCTCCACTGAATGGAATGTTAGACTTACTGAATGGAATGGACCTACTCAATAATATATATACATATATATATATACAGTGGGGAGAACAAGTATTTGATACACTGCCAATTTTGCAGGTTTTCCTACTTACAAAGGATGTAGAGGTCTGTAATTTTTATCATAGGTACACTTCAACTGTGAGAGATGGAATCTAAAAAAAAATCCAGAAAAATCCAGAAAATCACATTGTATGATATTTAAATAATTAATTTGCATTTTATTGCATGACATAAGTATTTGATCACCTACCAACCAGTAAGAATTCCGGCTCTCACAGACCTGTTCGTTTTTCTTTAAGAAGCCCTCTGGTTCTCCACTCATTACCTGTATTAACTGCACCTGTTTGAACTCGTTACCTGTATAAAAGACACCTGTCCAAACACTCAATCAAACAGACTCCAACCTCTCCACAATGGCCAAGACCAGAAAGCTGTGTAAGGACATTAGGGATAAAATTGTAGACCTGCACAAGGCTGGGATGGGCTACAGGACAATAGGCAAGCTGCTTGGTGAGAAGGCAACGACTGTTAGCGCAATTATTAGAAAATGGAACAAGTTCAAGATGACGGTCAATCTCCCTCGGTCTGGGGCTCCATGCAAGATCTCACCTCGTGGGGCATCATTGATCATGTGGAAGGTGAGGGATCAGCCCAGACATCTCCACGGCAGGACCTGGTCAATGACCTGAAGAGAGCTGGGACCACAGTCTCAAAGAAACCATTAGTAACACATTACGCCGTCATGGATTAAAATCCTGCAGCGCACGCAAGGTCCTCCTGCTCAAGCCAGTGCATGTCCAGGTCCATCTGAAGTTTGCCAATGACCATCTGGATGATCCAGAGGAGGAATGGGAGAAGGTCATGTGGTCTGATGAGACAAAAATTGAGCTTTTTGATCTAAAGAAGAAAGATGAGTACAACCCCAAGAACACCATTCCAACCGTGAAGCATGGAGGTGGAAACATCATTCTTTGGGGAGGCTTTTCTGCAAAGGGGACAGGACGACTGCACCATATTGAGGGGAGGATGGATGGGGCCATGTATCGCAAGATCTTGGCCAACAACCTCCTTCCCTCAGTAAGAGCATTCAAGATGGGTCGTAACTGGGTCTTCCAGCATGACAACAACCTGAAACACACAGCCAGGGCAACTAAGGAGTGGCTCCGTAAGAAGCATCTCAAGGTCCTGTAGTGTCCAGACCTGAACCCAAAAGAAAATCTTTGGAGGGAGCTGAAAGTCCGTATTGCCCAGTGACAGCCCCAAAACCTGAAGGATCTGGAGAAGGTCTGTATGGAGGAGTGGGCCAAAATCCCTGTACCAAATATTAAGTTCTGCTTTTCTGATGTATCAAATACTTATGTCATGCAATAAAATGCAAATTAATTACTTCAAAATCATACAATGTGATATTCTGGATTTTTAAAAAAAATTACAGACTTCTACATGCTTTGTAAGTGGTAAAACCTGCAAAATCGGCATTGTATCAAATACTTGTTCTCCCCACTGTATATACTTCAGAAACATTCCATGCATACATATTTAACTCTATTCTTTATAAAAGAGAATGCCTTTATTGCCCAGAGTACAGCGTCTCCATCTTGATTTAACCAGAACACATGTCAGTGTCACATTTTGGAACTAGGCCTTTGGGCTTTGGACCAGGAAAGCTCATGCAATGACTGGAGATAGTTCCTAGAAACTGTACAAGAAGCGTGATCCTCTCAATGTGTTTATCACGTACTGTGAAGTTGTCAGAGAGACAGGAACTTGGCCAACACCAGGATGTGACCATGGATATTGACATGTGCTTTGAAAAACGTTTGGGTAGTCTTGCCAAAAACTTGTGAAAATACAAGGAAAATGCTGACAGTTCAATCTCATTTCCCTAATGCTGCATTTTCCTAAAACAATTAAAACTGTCCTTCCTAGTCAATGCTGTTGCCAACTTATTAACCATTCGTTGTAGCTTGTTTTGAATTTTTTCATCCAGTGGCAGCTTTTATACCTTCAGTTTGTTGTGGAGACAGTGAGAGCCTTGAAACCACACTTTAAATGAACTATCATGTTCTGATCACTGGCTCTTTGCCTGCCTGCTTTCCCCTCGGCAGCTACCGCCTGTCTCCTGATAAGTCAGGGCAATTTTCATGCTCTCGACTTTCAGTTCTTGCAAGCTAGCAATTCTGTGCGCTTGTCATGCAAGAGAGATGTCCACATTACCGTGTCAAATGCTGGCCACAAGCCTGTGGAAGACGGGAGACACTCATGGATTAGTTTAAATTAAAAGACTGTACATTTTGTCAAGGACCGGCCTTGCTTCAATGATCTTTGTTTGTGTGTGTGTGTGTGTGTGTCTTTGCCATTGTGTTTGTAAGTGTGTAAAGACTTCACCGTGAACTTGGCCAATGGAGACATTGTCCTTGTATACCGAAGCCAGGACTTCTCCCTGAGTAAGACGTTCAGCAAAAATCTTAGATCTGCTGAATCAAAGCATTGTATAACCTTCCGTCTGTCTGAAATAAAACCCAGTCACATTGTTTCTTCAAAATCAGGCCTTCAACAGATACACCCCAGCAAACCCTGAAGGGATCGTATAGCCTGCCGTCCGTATCTATACAGCCTAATGCCAAATGTCTGAGCTTTAAGTGCTCCCACCCCCACCACGTTCAACCATATTAGAAAGAATGAGCAAACGACACCTAGAAAAACATTCCATGGAGGACCGTTCATGGTCGGCCTGGCGTCCATGTCACTCTCCCCCGCGTCTTATGAAGCTGTGCTCACAGATTAGCATTGTGGTGACATGGGATGGTAACATGAACTGGGTATCTCACCATTCCTGTGTATCTGATACCGGAGTTGGTAAACATTTATTCCCCTGAATCCTCGTGTGGCTGCCAGAGATGGATCAGTGCTGTAAACAGTTGCTGAGGGGCCCCTGGGACGGGCTGAATGGGGAATGCCAACACTGGTAGGCTGAGACCCATTTGTGTTGGGGTCCGCACCGTGGGACACACTTCGTCGAGGCCGCTCGTGCGTTTCGGCTTACATGTGGGACACTTGCGGATCCAGGCTTGCTGAAATACAACAGCATCGCTCTGGCAAGACTGCCAGTCTACTACCAGTGGATTGGCCATTTTCTTTTGATGGAATTAACAAACATTAAGATTCATAAAAATCCTTTAGATAGGTGACCACAACTTAACCAACAGCCGCAGTGGAAACTTTTGGCCTTTCCAACTGTGGCTGACATAAATAGAACGTTCAAGAGTCCAGGCGGATTTTTGCATACCTCAGATAGGAAACTAATTCAGCATGATTCCTTGTTGACTCTTATCCAGGCCTCATTGTTGTAATGGTACAGTTCTCCCTTATTTCACAAATCAAATTTTCTTTCCGATTAAGACAAATCAAAAGTGGTATTTTTACAGGCTGGGCAAGTCCAACATACACTGTTTTATAAAAGCTCTGCCTTCTGTTTACCTGACAAGAACCTGCTTTGCGTATGTGTGGTGTGTGTATTTATTTCCTAAGATGTAGTCTACCAGGAAAACTCCCTTAATAAATGTACAGTCTAATAGATGTCTAATGGCATCATTATTTTTCTGCATGGTTTGTGATTTGTATTAGTGTAAATGGTATACCTACCAATGCCAACAAATGCTCCTCCACTTGGTGTGAAGGCATGTTTTTCCCTCAGTGTAACCATAGTGACTGAGTCAGAATCAAAATGAAGACATCTCCAAACATCACAATCCTCACCAAACTGTTTCCAAAAAAGGGACGCTGTGTAAAATGAATAAATAATAAATAAATAAATCAGAATGCAATGATGTGCAAATCATTGTCCCTATATTTAATTGAAAATACTAGAAATACAACATATCAAATTTTGAAACTGAGACATTTTATAGCTTTTGTTACAATACATGCCCATTTTGAATTTGATGCCAGTAACAATGTCCGGGTCTTCTTTTACCAATACTCATTTAGGAACTGAGGAGACCAATTGCTGTAGTTTTGAAAGTGAAAATTATTCCCATTCTTGCTTGATATAGGATTGCAGCTGCTCAACAGTTTGGGGTCTCCTTTCATTATGCACCAAATGTTTACAGTGTGTAACAGGTCTGTACTACAGGCAGGCTAGTTTAGCACCCGGACTCTGTTACTACGGAGCCATGCTGTTGTGATACGTGCAGAATGTTGTTTGGCACTGTCTTGGTGAAATAAGCAAGCCCTTCCCTGAAAAAGACATGTCTGGATGGCAGCATATGTTGCTCCCATACCTATATATATATAGTTCATCATTAATGGTGCCTTCAAAGATGTGCAAGTCACCCATGCCATGTGCACTAATGCACCCCAATACCATCACGGATGCTGGCTTTTGAACTGTGTGCTGATAACAAGCTGGATAGTCCCTCTCCTCTTTGATTCCCAAAAAATATTTAAAATACTGATTCATCAGACCACTGGACAATATTGCATTTCACCTCAGTCCATCTTAAATGACCTTGGGCCCAGAGAAGGTGGCAGAGGTTCTAGATCTTGTTTATATATCGTGTCTTCTTTACATGGTAGAGTTTTAATGTGCATTTGTGGATGCAGTGACATACTGTGTTTACAGACAATGATTTTCATAAGTGTTCCTGAGAACACCCTGAGAATCGTACCCACTTGCATTAAGAGGTCTAGCTTCTATGCAGGTTATATAGCTAACATTTTAAAGCATTTTGTTTTTAAATTAATATAAAAAAAAATAAAAAAATAATGGGTTTTGAGATGTCAGAAACGATAAAGTACATGCTGTCAAGACAGAAAATGTATACTGGGACGTTTTTGTTATGCATGGAGAGCCTGTCGTCTTTTGCCTCTGCCTAATTTACGACACTAACTTTACCCACGGAGATAAAAATGTATTCTCTGGCATGCCTGTGTGTAACAGAAAATCCGGACCTGGCATAGTTTCGGCATTCTGCTCCCGCCTTCTCATCGCATGCGTGTTCACGTGCACATATTTGGACAGCCTGCAAGACGTCCTGCTGAAATGCCTTGTAACGGCTCTCTCCCAGGGCTCGTGGTGTACACCATTCCTATGCACAGCGTGCGCTATACATCACATTCTCCTACTGTGTTCAAGCACGACATGAAATAACATTTCAAAAGGCCTCATGGTTTGTGCTCCGAATTCCTGGACGAGGAAGTTGAGAGACGGGGCTGTGTGTGACACGTTAACCGGGGAGGCTTGCTCGGGTTGATGCGCAGGGGCATGATCTGGGACTCTACGCGTGACAGCCCTCTCATCAATCATTTTATATTCTTAAGTAAACTTTGACTCATAATCCTCAGCCCTGCTGTTACGATCCCTTTGTGTGGGAACATGTTTGCTGTTCTCCTCTTTAGGCACATTGTCATGTTAGGTTGCGGAGTAACGAAACCGTTTGTGATGGCAGGCGCTCGTGGTTCTGACGGGGGCCCTGGGTTGCAGGTGGACCCATTGTTCTGGTAAGACTGGAGCTTTAAGCGGGAGGGACTCTGCTTTTGTTTGGGTCCCGTGTCTCCAAACGGGGATACAAGAGCTCTCAAACGTCTGAATAGCTTGGAGTTTACCACGGTTTTTCCACCAAAGCACTCAAGACTTCCCTCTGTGTTGTTGTTTTTTCTCGCTCCCCTGCACACTCCCCCCCTCGGGCAGGTCCTACAAGCAGATGTATGAAAGCGATAGCAGCAGAACGTAATGTCGTCCTTTCGCAAATCTTTTTTCTAGCGCTCATGTATGACCTCACACTGTGTAGGTGTTGGACGTTGTTCGGGGAGCTTCCTTTCGATAGAAAAATCCCCACTGGTTTCAGATCAGGGCTTGCCAGGTTTTACTGTTCTGTCCCCACCCCTCATCTCCATGGAACTGAGGCTGACTAATCAAAATACCTCCGCTCCCATGTTGACGCAGGCTGAGAAGGGCTTTTCTGGTCTCCACTTTTCTTACTCTCTTTTATCATGCTCTATTCCTTTTTTTTTCTCTTCTCTTGCTTCTTTTTCTCTTCATCTACAGCTTGAAGTCTGAGGTTTCCCATCCCAAGCACACATCCATTGCGGCCCGAAAGGAGGACACATAGTAGGGAGCCCGGATCAGGTTGTTTTAAATCTCTGCGGTGCAGGAACAGAGTCATCATGGAGTGCTGCTCCAAGTTAGCGACCGGAGGGTGGTCATGGTCACGAGTGGTCGCTACAGTGGAGGGGGAGGGGAGAATGGGTGGCAATGCGTCAAAGGTGTTGGTGGGGGGGAGTGTCTGAGGGTTTCTGGGGGCGAATGGGGCTGGCTGCCCGTTCCTGTTCTAATCCCTTGACTACATGTTAACATTTAGCAGCTAATCTAGCAATTTTCATGAAGCTCACTGATGTGGCTCGGTGCGCCGCGACTCTCTGTCTGTGCCGTGCGGTGTGAGCGAAAGGCTGCCATTGTACTGCGCGGTTAGGCCGAGACTCGCGCAGGCAAATCAAAGCCAGCTGGGCTGAGGACTCCGTGTTTGCTGTCAGTTCTCAGGGCGGACCAAACAGCGGACAATATAAACCTCAGGCCAAGACGAAAGTGGAGGGTGGCAGGTGGACTTCAGCGAGGTGAGGTGACATTTTGGTCCGAGGGAGGTCCGGAGGGACAGAAACGCGTGCATGCACGACGTGAGTCGTCCTTCACGCTCTTTTGGGTGGCGGCCCGTGGAAAAAAGGTGCACGCAGATTGTAGAGTGTTGGTGTCGGATTAGCTCAACAATGCGGGTTTGAAGGTTACACACAAACAGTGATGAGTGTGTATTCTCCCCCCTTTACTATTTAAGAAGGCTAAGAACAAATCTTAGTTGCATCAACTACCTGAAAGAAATGACAGTTAACTGTATTACTCGGGGACAGAAAGACAGGGTGTGTCACCTTGATCAGCTCAAGGATTTGACCTTCCGTTTACTGGCCCAACGCTCTTGACCCCTGTGTGATTGTAGCTTGAAGACAATCCACGAAACTGGATTCAGTAATTTCATTGTTAAATCCGCCATTGTTTAACAATAATAATAACAATAAACGTTGGTTCACATGCATGCAATCCCATGTCAATAAGGGAAAATGGAACTAAAGAACACACTGCGACACATAATTTAATATCACTCAAATGTATTAAACTTTAGAGTTTTATTCTGTCGTAGCTTATTCCTATATTTCCCACAGTATTCTGAAAAGCTATTGCAAAGTCTGTTTAAATCTATTCTTGTGTGTGTAAATACAAAGACAAGAAATAAACTTTGTTTCCAATGTCTCTTTAGACATAGTTCTTTGTGAGTTAATTACAGATAAATTTTTTTTACAGTGACACAGTGAAAGTGCTTGAGTCAGGTCTGTGTGCATTCCCTTGAAGGGGGAGGGGCAAACTGCAGCGTTTTGTCATAGCGAGAAGCCCCAGTAAGACAACATTCACGAAAAGGTGTTGTTTGTAAAATTTTGACTGTGTGAGCAGAAACAAATCAGAGTATGAAAACAGGGAGGCTACAAGATGATGTTTGTTTTCACATGTTTCCACCAAATGTTTCTTACAAAACTGATGGTCACAATATAATCAAGAGGGGTACAATCAAATAACCAACTCATCATTGCAAGTTGGCATGTCCTGTGGCATTTCAACATTGAAGGTTACATTCTGTTAAAAGCGGGAACATGTTTGTTTTTCCAGTTAAACTACTAAGACATTCAATTTTACAGCAAATAACCTGCCTTAAATGAACATCTTGAGTAGATTTTCTTCAAGTACATTTAAATAAATCTAAGACACTTTAACACCCTGGTCCTTTGTGATATTTCATTTTATAAATGTGCTGCAGTGTAATTTATTTTTGCATTTGTTTATATTAAGCTTAGAATGTAATTTTTTTTTTAAGCAAAAGAGATTCTAAAATTCTAAATTGCTAAATGATCCATCTTTTGATCATGATAAAACAATTGCATATACAGTGTAAGTTCAGTGCAAAGAGCATGGACAACCACAATGAGGCAATCTACATTTTCTGTTACAGTAATTCATATGCTTTTATTACTCAACCTTCTACTACTAACCATTGTTCTGGTATGTTTGATCATGAGTGTAACTCACCGGTGTACATCGGCCATGAGGCCAAAAGCAGTGCATACGTATGAAAATTCCAGCTAGCCAAATACGAGACAAAACATTTGCAGGACAGCAAGGGAGAACGTACCTGGCTAGCAGTAATGAGATAAGTCTTTGTTACAGGATCTTATGGTGAGTGACATGCATATTTCAGGTCTGTTGTTGCAGTCATGATGACATTTCTGGTTTCACCACCACTTTTCAGGTGCATTTGTCTGTTAACTAGCTAGCCAGCTAGCCACCTGGCTCACATTCATTCTAGATCAACAGAAGAAGCATTTTCAACATAAGAACATTAGCTAGCTATCATTGTCATCATGGAAAAGCATGCTGCATTGACTAGTTAAGCTGCTTTTTTTAAGACAGTTCAAATGACTAAATTGTGTAGCTAGCTGTTGTCACCTCCGCTGTGACAATGTTATTGGTATAAGGGATGGTTGGATTTGTCTTTTAACATTAAAATTATGATCTTTGAATTTAGTCATTTCTACTCTTTACGGATTTAAGGTGATTTTTTTAAGGTCTTATGAATGCTACTTTAATCACCTAAGTGAACCACACAAAATACTTAATACAGTTTAGCAGATTGTATTATTCTTTGTAGTTTAAATGTTTAATTGTTCAAAATGATTGCACTGGAATTACTTGATTATTAAAGTATCACCCCTAAGCTATTGGGTTCATCTTCATTTAAGAGGTTCACATTCTGGTGTTTTGATGGTGACTTAGCAGCAACGGATCATCAAATGTTTTCCATTCAATCCTCTCAATCTTATGAAACGTATCATAACGCTTATTACCACTGCCACGGCCCAGTATTGTTCCATTGACTCTCCAAGCACTGTCAGGACAAATCATTCAGGGTGAATGAGCCAGAAACCTGTCGGGCCTGAAACCACAGTTATTCCCTGTGATAACAGGACCTTGTCACACTGTTCGTTGCATGCGGTGTCATTTGTTTGAGTCGGCAGGTTTTCAACACGCCCTGTAAGTGAGCCACACATTATGGACCAACTATGTTGTTTACTGTACTAAATGTGTTACACACAAGGCTGAAGAATGGTTGAGTTTGCTACGAAAACATGGTTTTGACTGTGGACCAAGTCCTTTATCTGTTCAGTTCTGAATCAGATATGCTCACTGACTCGAGAAACCATACAAATGTCAGGGATGGCCCTTGAGTAGTTAAAAAGTATAACATGAATAATATTATGTAGACTTTACTTATTCACAATTTTTTCCACTATGTTGTTTGAAACAAAAACATGCAGCAGTGTTTTAGAAAGTACTAAGTATAAGTACTCAACTGTTTTCGGCTACCCAAAACTGGTGAACACTGCCAAGTACTTTTTACACCTCTGGTATGCAGTCACCTTTAGAGAAGAAGCTTTAGAGGGATTATACATCACATACGCAGCTGAACTGTTAACTTCTGCACATACATCTATCTACAGACAACACTATGAAAAGGAACACTGACAGAGGAGAAAATCAACCTTGTTCACGGATCAATGCTAGAACTCACTATCCGTCCAACTTAGTGCAATTAGTAGATTTGCCCGTAGAAATACTTTCAGTTCTCTCTATAGCTATTCTCTATTCATCATTTTACAAGACATACTGTATGTTTAATGGTGACACTGCTGCAAACATTTGGCTTTTTCCAAAAATAAAAAAGTACAATGAAGGACAATGTCATCCTCCCTGACCCAAATACCACAATGCCCAACCAGACTGCATTGGCCAGGCTTAGGACTGGTTTTTAAATAAACATTACAGAGACATCTTTAATGAACAAAATAATTCCTCCTCTCGTGAATCTATTTTGAGCATCTGTGTAAGCCTGAGACAGAAACCTGTGGTGTTATTTCAGGCTCTATTCATTGATCCTGCCTGGTATTTATGGAATATTATGACAGCTACAATGGTAGCAACAAAAAAACATTTAGGGAGATGGCCCCATGTAGCACAGTTGGTAAAGCATGTAGCCTTTAATGCCAAGGTAGTTGGCTCAAGTGCTCAGTGCCCTGGGGGAGTGAACAATCATAAGAACGTATGAAAATCTATATATGGATTCCCTAGATAAGAGTGCTTGCTGAATTACTTACATGTAACTGTACTCATATTTTATTCTCAAGTGAAAGTATGTTTTCCTTTACACGTGCCCACCGCAACATGTTTGATGTCTGAAGTTTTCCCATCTGTTTTCTAAGATGTCTTCATGCCTTTGTCTGCTTCTGGGGATCTGCCAACCAGAGTGACTAAGAAGCTTTCTGTAGCCGACATGACACCCTCAAGGCAGCTAATTGAGAAGCTTCATCCTGCTTCATCCAGTGTCTTGAACGACCTCAATCAAAAACAGAAGCACAGGATGTTATCTGTGTGTGTGTGTGTGTGTTTGTGTGTGTGTGTGGGCTTGTGCAAGCCGCTTTTTACTGTCTATCATTATCTGGGCTCCTTTATTGGAATGTAACCTTGTGCTGGTGACAGCGTGTGCACATTTGTATGAGTGCCAATGCAAGCAGGTCTTTTCTATATGTTTCGGTTAATCTAGCAGTGGGTCATCATTTGTAAGCATCCATTTTTGTGAAACATTGTGTTTGTAGTACTAATGAGTTGCCCTGGAACAAGTAGTTATGTGTTCTTGGGAGGTCAGCAGCAGCGTGTAAAACCGTGCCCTGTGATGTGACAGTGTGAGACTGTCTGGCTCTCATTACAGCCCTGGTAGCACAACGGATGGCAGATAGTGTCAAGATTTACACTGGAGACATTTAGCAAAATGTCCGGCAGTAAATGAAAGTAAAATCTTCCAACTCAGTGCTTTTAGAAAAAGGCAAGCACCAGCTTTTACATTCACTTTAATGGGGGGTGGGGGGGGGGGGTTGAGTATTTCCTTGTTTAAATATTCTATGAAGAAATTCGGTTTCTGACAATTGGGCGACACAATTTCTGAACACCCCATTAACCCACTGTTGTAGGGCTGAGCCTGTAGCCACAGCTTCATACACAGAGACTGATTCTGAGACACAAGAAACTTCAGTAATTGTCTCCTTTTTGATTGAAACTACCCAAGGGAGAATCCTTTATATTTTTTATTTACTTTCTGTTATTTTATGGCCAAATAAGCTTCTCTGTGCTCATGTGTGGCAAAAGCACATGTTGGTGTAAACAAACTTGCAAAACCTTACCTCAAACATCTGAGACTGACCATTTAAAAAATGCATACATATACATAATACATACATATACATATGCATACATATACATACATAAGTATGATGTCACTCTCTAGAGGAGTATGAGTGGGCCAATCACTAATCTGGAGAAGGATTCTGGGAAATCTGTAGTCAAGATATTTTTAATAACTGGTATATGCCCGCAACATTTTGTTTGTTGACATACTTTCACACTGTTCTGTTTGTTGAGGTATTTCCACACCAACACAGAAAATTTACCTTTTCAGTATTTCATTGCCATCTTCTTTAAAAGACAAACTGA
The DNA here is from genome assembly GCF_011004845.1 of Esox lucius. NCBI lineage: Eukaryota > Metazoa > Chordata > Actinopteri > Esociformes > Esocidae > Esox > Esox lucius. Next base: position 36,585,878 of record NC_047588.1, read on the forward strand.
GTCTGATATAAAATGATATCCCAATCATAAAAAGCCTTTACACTGGCAATAGCCTAGCTTGTTGATGTACATATTCACCTCTCTGAATTCCCGTCTACTGCGCATTGCACCATCAATGGCATAAACGTGTGCCTAAGAAAACGTGTGCCTAAGAAAAATGAATGAACTCAATCAAATTATTTTACTTCAACAAAGCTTCAAGCCCCATCTGAACGGACTGTAATAATGATTTGCGCCTATTGAAACAGACAGAGCAGTGCCTCCCCCCTCCTGAATGACCTGCTATACATCTGAGCCTCATTTCCATTGTGTCCCAGTGGATAGTTGACCATTTGCATTGCACCCTCCAGACTACTGTAGGGTAGAAAAGGAGCGCCGAAGCGCTCCTTGTCTCATTGTGTTCATCAAGTGGGCCGGGAACCAGAAAACTGACAGTCGAAAAGTGTTTCCTCCGACACATTTGTTCAACTGATTTTCTGATTTGATAAATGTTGATTAAAGAGCAGCACAGCCTAGTGGAACTCATGTCTCAGCTGTCTCCTCTTTCCCAAACCGGGAGATTATATTAATTTGGAGTTTTGCTTGTGACATCCTACCGAAGTTATCATTCAACACCAGTAAAACCATGAGGAACATGTCTAATAAGCTTTAAGTCGGTGTTAAAGCCTCACGGACTGTGGGCTGGCTATTGAGCTCCAGAAATAGTATGACCTCGTAGGACAGAGTGTTCTGTTTAGATTGGGCAATTTGGTCAGAACCAGTTTTTTAAGGGTCCAGAAATAACAAACAACGGAAGTTGAACTTAATGTGCCCCCGCTTGATGTGAGTTATGACACCGGTGTGATGAATTAGTGATGGCAGACCTGTTTCCCTATCCATTTCTGCTCTGTGAAAATCCCAAATCCAACCGGTCCATCATCACATCCCTCATCACATCCCTCAGAAGCATGCGCTGCCTGTTCCCTCTCTTCTTTGTGTACCCCTCCATGATCTGAATGTTGCTTTTGGTCGCACTCTCCCTTCCAAGCAGGGAATCACCCAGGCCTTTGACAAGGACGAACCACTCCTAAAACAAAGCAGGCATTTGACCTCATCCGAGCTCTGTTGGTACTATGCAGTACATCCTTACTCTCTGTCCAAAACACACAGCTTTGTCTCAAGGATATCACCCTGGGTGCGTCAAAATGTGTGCAGAACAAAACCACCCTCAATCTGACAAATGACTGTGTATGTTGTCAAATCCATTCCATGGAGGGCCAGGTGTCTTTGTGTTTCACTCTTACATTATACCTCATTGATTCACAAAGGTAACTAACTTGTTAGGAACTCCCCTTACCTGGTTCTTCAGGTTTTAATGTCACATGAATTGAAAGGGGGAAAAAAGAGCAGACACTGGGTCTTCCATGGAATCAATTTAAAACCTCTGAGGTATGATTTGGTTTCATCCTGTAAATATGTCGTCATTATGAAACCGGAATCCAGGTAGCCTTGCAGCTTTCTCTGCCAAGGCAAAACCCACAATTGTTCCGGTTTCAACAGGCTTTGTGGATACCTGCATGTGTCTGTATATGGTGGTCCAATCTAGCTGAGGATGCATGACTCCAGATAATCTCATCCACTGCCAGATGTTCCTGAACAGTCGTGGTTTTCTCAGAAATGGGACACCACTTGAAGAAAGGGTGTCTGGGATATTCATTCTATCCACAAAGTTAAAGGAAACCATTATCTCAAATATGTTCTCCTTCATGGTCTCTTTAATGCTTTTGTTCTTCACATTATCGTCGTCTGACCAAGGAAGATGTATTGGGATTAAGCTGCACACATCATAGAATGTTAGGATCTCTCAAGCTCCTCAATAGTGCTTTCCAATGGTAGTTTTTAGTGTCATCGCCTTCGATGTCATGACATGTGCTAAACAGTTGTTTTGATGTGAGAACCCTTTCCATATCAATCGCATCTTGTGTTTTCAGGGAATTTTGGCAGTTTAAATATAAACCGTAATAGGACAGACTTTGACAGGCAATGGCATGGTATCAACGTTTGACTGACAAAATCAGTGATGTCCTGTCACTTTCAGAACTCTGGAACATTTCACTGCTGTGGCAACATAGATCTGGTCTGCTTAGTACCGCCACCAGTCCCAGTGAGATGCCTGGCTCTGCATAAATCCAACTGCAGCGTGGTGGGGGGCCATGATCCCCTGATAGTGGCCACGCACACCCATCCAAAGACAATGGGGACGCGACTGGTCATCCCATGTTGGCTAGTCTCACTGTACTCCCTCTGTATTGGCTTCTCTGTCCAAAGTCAGAGACCACCTTGCCTCTTCATGCAATGAAATGGCACCGCCACTCGGCAGGTGAACGCCCCGACTGCTGATTAGAAACTTAAGGTGGGTGGGTTGACCGTTGCTAGAAACCGAACCGATCAGTACATTCCATGTATGGCAAGGTTTCAAATGGTGTGTTGGTAGAGATGTGTGGCGTCGTTATCACAAAGTTGAAGTAGCGAGACGCTGTTTGGATACATGTGTTTTGGTGTGACTCCCTAGAGAGCCTCAGTATTTTACGTGGCATTTAACATTGCACCAGATGTCTAACACAGTTCATCTTTGCCTGCATCCAACGCGTCATTAAAATGCACAGATGCCGTCTAAGCCGGAAATCTAAATGCTGATATAGGACACGTTTGAATCATAATCAATATAACAAGGATCTGGGTAGACCTGATCTTAAATCAGACCTTCTCTGAGTAGCTCACTAAACAAGGCCCATCACACCAGGACATAGGCTTCATGGGCTTCACTCCACCCTCAATAGTTTTGTGTTTACATACAACCTGTTACGGTGGATGTCATGATGAAAAGATTAGCTGAGGTTAAGTGAGTTTAACGTGTCAGTCTTGTCCTCTCTTGGTATTAACCTGTCAGCGTAACACAGCTTCTGGCAGATGTGCTCTTTGTGTTTCTTGATCACCTACATAACTGTTGTTAGGCTCGTTAATTGGAGCTGGGAGAGTTGCGAGATTCGTGAATCATCCCGTTCTGTTTTTATAAAAAAAAGAATCACGCCAGAAAACAAGAGAATTAAAACAGATTAAAACGGAGAGAAGGGAGTCGACGCGACGCGGCGAGCATCGGATAATGTTGACACATCGGCATTTAAGAGAGATGTGTGGGCACAGGTTAATTGCCTATAATTGTCTTGGCTAAGTCTGAAACAGAGGTAATATCATTTGGAATATTATTGTGTCTTGGTGGTATTGCTCCTGGTCTGCTGATTGTAACATTCTGAAGGTATGTGAGAGGTGCCCAGTTTCCTCCTACCAGTTGCACGTAGTTGCATGAGAACCCAGATCACCAGAAGGCAGTAGCCTACTGAGGGCATTGTTGCTTTTGGGATGACTGTACATCGGTAACATGAGGTAGCTAGCCGGGGAGACCAGTGGATGTAACTGTTGGATTTAGGGCCAGGAGAAACCTCTGCTGGTTTCATTCTAGCTTTCTAATCAGGGACTGGTTTAGACCTGGGACACCAGCTGAATGCAATTAACAACCAGGTATCGTAAAAAAACAGCATTCCTCTAGGGCCTGAGAACCACTGATTTACAAGACTAGAAAAAAAAACGGTATATTTGTTGGTGGGTCTTTAGTGTGTCTGTGTGTGTGTGTGTGTGTGTTTTGGGTAGCAGGAGACCTTTATGCCCCTTCTGCCTCTCATCACTGAGCTAATCTGTTCCTAATAAGGGGAGACAGTCCAGAAAACCCCACTGGCCAGAGAGGAGTAGTACAGAGAAAGTGGACTGAGAGAATGAGTGAGAAGAGAGTGTAGAAAAATGGAGCACCAGTGTGTGGAATATGTTTGTGTGTCTATTTGTATGTATGTTTGTGTGAATGTGTGTGTGTGTGTTTGTAAGTGTGTGTGCTTGTGTATATGTGTGAGACAGAGATGGAGTGGGAGAAAACTAAACATGACTGTGACATGGACTAGGACAAGATGACAACAGATGGATAAAGAGAGAAAAGTGCAAGGGCAATGTCATAACGTTTTAGAGTGAGAGATGGAAATACAAACAGAGCGATGGAAAGCGAGAGAGAGCGATGGAAAGAGAGAGAGTGATGGAAAGAGAGAGAGAGCGAGGGAAAGAGAGAGAGCGATGGAAAGAGAGTTAGAGGGGGTAGGATCTTAATTTTAGCAACATAATCCTGCTGTAGCCGGATTTAAACAGGATTTGACCGTTTAGTTTATAATGTTTCATGATCGGAGGCTATTACCTGGCTAAAATTAGACCGCATAAAAAGTCATTAATCTGCAAACATCACAAAAACTTTTTTTTTTTAAACTTTTTGCTGGAACTTTTTCTCTGTCTCAAAATCTGCAACAGCCAATTGCAATCATCAAAATTTAAGCAAACAACAAAAATGAGCAGATATCCGGGGTCAAATACTGTGAGCATTCCATCAAGTTTTACTTTTGCACATTTCTGGTAACTTTGATTATCAGATGGTTTCCTTTGTATTCTCGCCAGGACCTTTTAATAGAAAAGCGTTTATTCACGTCCTTCAATGTTGACATTTTTAATTGGCTGATAAGGAAGTGAGTACAGGAAACCACCACTGTCAACTTAGTGTTCAATCACATAAAACTAAACCAATAATGTTATACGAAGCGAGAAACTGTTTCTACTGAACTTGTTTTAATGTTTATAAGTCACTTCATTAAAAGAAAAAAAGGAAATGTGAGGTAATGATTCGAGGGAGAATTGAAGCAGAGAAGTACCGAGGGTCCAACAGATTTCCAATGCCGGAGAGATACAGTGCCTATGGTGGAAATGACATCATTGTGTGCCTCGCTGGGATTTGCCCTTTTATGGAGTCTGCCAGCTTGTCCTTTGTGTTAAGGAGCAAGCCATGTTTTCTGACGAGGCTGCCAAGGAGCAAGCATTCAGTCACCCTCATCATTATCTTCCTCATCATCATGTTTTCGGCGGTGTGATTTATCTACGAGAGAATACCTGCAGAGCTTTTCCAGTTGCCTGGTGGGGAGCTGGGGGCCGCGGTGCGTGTTTATGTGTTGTGAGTGTGTGTGTGTTTGTTTGCGTGTGTGTGTGCGCGGGTGTGTGTGCACGAGTATGTGTGCACGTGTGTGTGTGTGTGCGCGTGACTGTCCACCCGCTTCACCTATGTGTCTCCAGCCCCGAATGCTGCTTCGCGAAGCCCCGTTCACAAAGGCCGTCTGTCTCCCCTGGTCGCTGCCCACGCTGTGCCATTCCTCTGGACCAGAGTGGGGGAGGCGGGGTTTGCTGGGCCTGGCTGCAGCTGTCCCTGCCCAGTCCATCGGCCCTACTGAGCCATTGTACCGAAGTCCCAGCCAAGCCACACAATGCCACAATGCCCCCCCCCCCCCCCCCCCCGTGCCCGCCCCTTGTAGGACACAGGCCAAAGTGCCAGCATGTCAGTTGTGATCCCTCAGTGCCAGTGCCCATCAGGTCAGAGGGTACAACGGCAGTGGTTAGGCACCTGCGGCTCCCTGTTGGCAATGCCAACCTGTGCCAATCCCCACCGCGGCACCGCCACGGCAGTTAGAGGCACATTACAGTTTGGTCACAAGCCAGAGAGGGGGGAGAAGGCCTTTCAAGACTGTGGCTGGCGTGGCGCCAAAGAGGAAATGGGAGGAAGGAATGGCTTCAAGAGCCAGAAAGGCAATGGTTTCGAGAATGTCCCCCCTTTTTGGACATTATGAAAATCAGACAAGAGTTGGGAATAGATGATAAAAACCAGAGGGGTTTTGATATCTGTGTTTGGCCGTGAAATCTACTCATGTTGTTGGCATAAAGGATTCTTTGAAATGGATTCCAAGCGAGAGGAGTTATGTGACCGTGTTTCTTTGTTTGGGCTCACTGGACACTTTCTACTAATATCTGTTATGTTGTGCATTTCCTCATTATGAGGTATTTCAGATTGCTGTTGTATGTGTGCTCTGAATAGTGCAACTAATATCTGTTGTGTTGCGCATTTCCTCATTATGAGGTATTTCAGATTGCTGTCGTATGTGTGCTCTGAATAGTGCTACTAATATCTGTTGTGTTGTGCATTTCCTCATTATGAGGTATTTCAGATTGCTGTCGTATGTGTGCTCTGAATAGTGCTACTAATATCTGTTATGTTGTGCATTTCCTCATTATGAGGTATTTCAGATTGCTGTCGTATGTGTGCTCTGAATAGTGCTACTAATATCTGTTGTGTTGTGCATTTCCTCATTATGAGGTATTTCAGATTGCTGTCGTATGTGTGCTCTGAATAGTGCTACTAATATCTGTTGTGTTGTGCATTTCCTCATTATGAGGTATTTCAGATTGCTGTCGTATGTGTGCCCTGAATAGTGCAGGCGCGTAGGTAAAATCAGAGGGGAAGCCAAGCAAGAAAAACACAGTATCACAAGCTTTCCGGCTTTTGGGGAAAATAGTGTGTTTTTCTCTGAGTCGTTTATTCATAGCCGACGCCACCATCGTAATCAAATCGGTTATTAATTGTCAAATATAGTGACAAACGCTGAAGACAATTTGGCACATTCAACATACTGATAAGCTTATGTAAATAAACACGAAATGTGTGTTGCTGTCCATGGTACTGATTTGTGTGTGTGTGTTTGTGTAATTGTGTGTGTGTTCTCATGGTCTAAAGAGGTCCCCCCAAAGATAGTAAAACCTGACAATTAGATCCACAATTCTTTTTTTTACAGTTCCCCTCTAGGAAAACATCTGGCTTAGGTTTAATGTTTAGGGTAACCTTGTGGGGCCACAAAATCAAATCTCATAACACCTCCTCTGAGATCTGGAAATTATTGTAAATCAGAAACAGTTTGTTCTTGACAGCAGGGTATTGTTCATCACAAACAGTGCATACATCAACATATTTTGTTTGGGTTGTAATTGACAACCAACTACTTCATCTTCCTGCAATGTTGCCATTGAGACAATAATGTAGTGAGCACATTTTGGAGCACATCTTATATAAACACCAATGACACTTACGGAGTCCATATGTATTCCTATATATATATATATATATATATATATACACTCACCTAAAGGATTATTAGGAACACCTGTTCAATTTCTCATTAATGCAATTATCTAATTAACCAATCACATGGCAGTCGCTTCAATGCATTTAGGGGTGTGGTCCTGGTCAAGACAATCTCCTGAACTCCAAACTGAATGTCAGAATGGGAAAGAAAGGTGATTTAAGCGAAAATGCCTTGTTGATGCTAAAGGTCAGAGGAGAATGGGCTGACTGATTCAAGCTGATAGAAGAGCAACTTTGACTGAAATAACCACTCGTTACAACCGAGGTATGCAGCAAAGCATTTGTGAAGCCACAACACGCCCAACCTTGAGGCGGATAGGCTACAACAGCAGAAGACCCCACCGAGTACCACTCATCTCCACTACAAATAGGAAAAAGAGGCTACAATTTGCACGCGCTCACCAAAATTGAACAGTTGAAGACTGGAAGAATGTTGCCTGGTCTGATGAGTCTCGATTTCTGTTGAGACATTCAGATGGTAGAGTCAGAATTTGGTGTAAACAGAATGAGAACATGGATCCATCATGCCTTGTTACCACTGTGCAGGCTGGTGGTGGTGGTGTATTGGTGTGGGGGATGTTTTCTTGGCACACTTTAGTCCCCTTAGTGCCAATTGGGCATTGTTTAAATGCCCCGGCCTACCTGAGCATTGTTTCTGACCATGTCCATCCCTTTATGACCACCATGTACCCATCCTCTGATGGCTACTTCCAGCAGGATAATGCACCATGTCACAAAGCTTGAATCATTTCAAATTGGTTTCTTGAACATGACAATGAGTTCACTGTACTCAAATGGCCCCCACAGTCACCAGATCCCAACCCAATAGGGCATCTTTGGGATGTGTTGGAACGGGAGCTTCGTGCCCTGGATGTGCATCCCACAAATCTCCATCAACTGCAAGATGCTATCCTATCAATATGGGCCAACATTTCTAAAGAATGCCTTCAGCACCTTGTTGAATCAATGCCACGTAGAATTAAGGCACTTCTGAAGGCGAAAGGGGGTCAAACACAGTATTAGTATGGTGTTCCTAATAATCCTTTTGGTGAGTGTATATATATATATGTATAGAGACACATACAGAGACATAGAAGATGCTTCTGTACTATATAGTTTGTTTGTGATCTTTCAGCCTGTGTTTGCATGTGTGGGTGTTTGCATGTGTGTGTGTTCATGTGTTTGTGTGTGTATGTTTGTGTGCGTGTGTGTTAGTTGATGGTAACTAAATTGATGTCTGTATGAAGAAATACTGGATAGTTTTCTAGACAATAACAGGCGGTGCCAGTATACAACAGGAGACTACTGTACAATGCAAGTCAAAACAATATGCTCTTCGCAGAGCAGACAACCTTTAACTACCCTTCCTATCTTGCAGTCCTCCTAGATTTGTGTGGCCCTGAATGGAACTGTGTATGTGTGTGTGTGTTTGTGTGTGTGTGTGTCTGTCTTTGACCCCCACACTGTCCGACATCCCCCTTCTTTTGCCTGGGCACATCAGTTGGCAGGTGCCAGGCTTTTTCTCTTTGCCAGCCCTATAGCATGTGCCAGATTCCAAAGGTTAACGAGATTCTGTACTCGGACAACGACAATCCCCCCATTCTTCTCGGTACATACCTGCCACAGCTCTCCTTTCTACCGGCCCCTTGTTGTGCCGCTCAAACAAGCCCCTTGGATCTCTCCCCCAGGAGCCAGCTGAAGGAAAGATGATCCTGCCGCTTTCACAAAGGCGGAAAAGATTATTTGAGTTGTAATGCCATGATTTGTTACGAATCGTAGCTATTGCAAGGCAGCTTTGTTCTACAGTAACGTGAGGTGTTACTTGTCATTGGCAGTTTTGTAATTGTACTTTAAATAATAAAAAGACATAAAACAGTGAGAACATACCATCGTGTATAATGTACATGAGTGGATGCAGGAGAAAGCCTAGTGCTTAGAGCACCTGATCAGTAACCAAAAGATCGCTAGGTCGAACCCCAAAGTCAACGCAGGAAAACAAATCTGTTGTTCCGTCTTTTCAGAAGACAGTTGATCCTATTGGATTTTGTACACTACACTAGGTAAATGTGCCTGGTTAATGACTGAAATGTAAGTACATAATGTTCTCAACTTTCTGCAACTGCTACAACTTCCATTGGAATATAATCACCGCATGAGAATTCAGTTCAACCACTAGCTTTTAATTTAAAGCTATAACTGTGATCAAATGCAAAATCACGTAACACCATTTTAAACCAAAAGAAGTAAAACCTATGTCAGCTAAAAACTGGTTTGCTTGTAGTCGTCCCCAAAACCATCAAACAGCAATTAAAATGATATGTTACTTCAATATGATTGATGTACACCTGTGTCAGTCTGCAAGCAGGTAATGAAACAAACCATAGTAAGACATTCTTAAGAAGTCGATTAACAGTTGATGGTTAGCAAAGGAAAGTTTAATTAAAATTGCAAATTAACGAATGCACAAAGGCATTCCTTGGACAGTTTTACAACATTTGGTTGTATTTTCAGTGGGTCCAGGGGGACTTACTAAAGCTCCAAGCCATATCCCTCAGTTTGAGCTTGTAATTTTGTCAAATTGGTACAGATCAAAATATTTGTGTGAGGTATTTAAAAAAACATCCTCCAAAGGCCAAGCCTTACCAATGGGGGAGATGCGGGCTGTAAAGGTTATTTCATGTTGCCTTTAACTTTAGTACATCATGTTGTGCTTCATTTAGTCTGGGAACCACACAGATCCCCTGACAGCCATTGCAATTCAAAGATCACAGCAAAACAATGTCAGCTCCTTTCCTTTTCCCTTTAAATGTTTTCTTCTGGAAACAGGAGCTGAACTTTAGCAAATAAAACATGGTCAATTTACTTGGAGAAATAAACAGAGCTTTAATGTTACCGTTATTTTAACTATTTAAACTGAACTATTGAAATACAAACATATGTGGTAAAGTTTTTAATAAAACCCATTTTTCTATGTCCCAATCAGACATAGTCTAGTGATGGACTAAAAAGTATCTTCAATGGAGATTTTTCTTCCTTTTCACTCCATGACTCTTGTTCTGAGAAATCAGCCCTTAGGCTATGATAATATACTCAACTTTACATTGAGGTGGACAATGGAGTGGCTTCACATGTTTTGACGTGTAATTTAATTTAATGGTCTGCCCGAATAGGCCAGGAAAGGATTTTCATTTCAAAGAATTTCAAGGCAGAACAACAAGATTCCATTATCAATTCTTCCTAGCGGGAAGCCATGAGGAAATTAAATATTTAAACAATGTCTGCAATTAAGTGCCAGTGATGTCATTGTTTGGGTGAGGCAGCATGCTGCAAATAAATATCTTCCTTTCTCTCCACTCTCCACTGCACACCTTAGTGTAGCGCTCTCCAAGTTCACGCTAGGTGAATCCATCCAGAGTGTTGTCATCCTCTACCTTACCTATCTATAATTCAGTGTGCCATGAAGTCATCATCTAAAACCAGCGGAGTTTGTCGGCTTTTAACAGTTGGCAAAGACTTGGAGACCTTTTCAAACACTCAAGCTCTGCTTGAGGTGGGCACACTGCAATTTTGTGTAAATGGAGAGCATTCACTAGCTGAGCGATATAGAGTATAAAGTTTATTTTAGATGTAGTGTTGAAATCGGTTTACACTCTTCAAGGTCATACAGTTCTTAGCATCTACATGTGCATTGTCTTCCCAGAAATTACCACCAAACTCAACTAAAAAAAATTATTTCACAGTATCTTTTCGAAAAAGTCAAAATGAAGAAGTATTCATGCACATTCTTCGGTAGACAGCAGTCAAAAGTGAACGCCTAATATTGACTAGTAATAAAGTTGCCACATCAGAGTTCGTTCCGCAGATGTGGTTTCGAACCAGCAATTACAATTTCCACATTACCACTCCCCTCAGAATCACACTTGTTACGGTGGCAGCACCTGTGGTCACAGTACCACCGCAAGTGTTGGCCTTGGAAACCACACAGGACCAATACAAATGCCTTCCGTGTAAATGGACGAACTGAACCATAACATTCCTTTAGTTCCCTAATTATGGGCTAGTGATATGGTGCTTGTGTTACACTTTGTTCCCATAGTCAGATTGGGTGAGACATGTGACTACAATACTCCCGGCAAAGCTGCCAAAACTCCAGACAACTTGTACCCTCACGCCTTCGCTCAACACTCTGCATGAGACTCCGCAATGTGAGAGAGAGAGAGAGAGAGAGAGAGACCACTGACAACCATGCAAACAGACAAATATTTCTGTGAGATATGTCTGTGGGGTAACAACTTGATTGACTGCAGTGGAAAAGTGGTGTCTGTTATTTAAGGAACGTGGAGTGCAAAATGAGTGCCCAGCATACGTGTGCACTCACACGAGCACACACACCTTAATCCATGTACATCGTGCCAGTTTGATTTCTGAAGCTCTTACGTGCGTGTGTGCATGTGTGTGTGTGTGTGTTTGTGTGCGTGCGTGTGTGCGTGCGTGCGTGTATGCGTGCGTGCATCTGAGCATGTATGTTCATGTTTTATGCCTGTACACCATAGGCAGCTGTAAAGTGCCATAGCTGTCTGCAGCGGTCGGGGCTAATGTTAAGCGCTGCTGTGTGGAAACGTGGCTTGTGTTCGCTGAGGAGAAAAACGTACCGTCATGGTCTTTGTGAAATTAGTATTGATTGCAGGGCTGCACCACAAGTGTTTTGTTATCAGTAACGGTTTTAAGCATGGTAACTTAATGTATTACATTGAATAATATAATTGTATTCACTTAAACATGTATTTTATTTTATAGTAAATAAAGTGCCTTTGGAAACCACTCAGACCAATTCGCTTTCTTTCACATTTTGTTCTGTTAACGACTAAACTAAACTGAATTGATTGAAATAAATCAGATTTTGTCATCAGATTACACACAAAGATACACATAATAATGAAAAAACTAAACATGTTTTAAGAACGTTCTGACAACCTATCGAAAAACATAACTGAAATATCTCATCTACATACGTGTTCAGACCATTTGCCATGATACTCCAAATTGATCTTAGATGCGTTCTGTGTTGTTACATCAAATTCCAGATGTCTCGAGAACCTCACTGGTATCAGACTGTATCAAATTCAATTGATTGAACATAATTCATAAAGGGACACACTTGGCCAAATAAGGTCAGAACAAAAGCCACAAAGTCAAGGAATTCTCTACAGACCTCAGAGACAGAATTGAGTCCAGGCATGTATCTCGAAAAGCCTGGGTCTTCACTGTGTCCAATGTTGGTGCGTTGAGAGGCTTACAGGGACATCACAGGCCTCAGGCGGTGGCACGTTGAGAGGCATACAGGGACATCACAGGCCTCAGACGGTGGCACGTTGAGAGGCTTACAGGGACGTCACAGGCCTCAGACGGTGGCATGTTGAGAGGCATACAGGGACGTCACAGGCCTCAGACGGTGGCACGTTGAGAGGCTTACAGGGACGTCACAGGCCTCAGACGGTGGCACGTTGAGAGGCATTCAGGGACGTCACAGGCCTCAGACGGTGGCATGTTGAGAGGCATACAGGGACGTCACAGGCCTCAGACGGTGGCACGTTGAGAGGCTTACAGGGACGTCACAGGCCTCAGACGGTGGCACGTTGAGAGGCATACAGGGACGTCACAGGCCTCAGACGGTGGCACGTTGAAAGGCATACAGGGACGTCACAGGCCTCAGACGCTGGCACGTTGAGAGGCATTCAGGGACGTCACAGGCCTCAGACGGTGGCATGTTGAGAGGCTTACAGGGACGTCACAGGCCTCAGACGGTGGCACGTTGAGAGGCATACAGGGACGTCACAGGCCTCAGACGCCGTTAGCAGCAGATTATCTGCAACTGGAGCTCCTCAGGATTTAGGAGACCGAGAGAAAATAGAGACCTCAAATGGTTTTGCCCAGGTGGAACCCGAGCTCCTGGCACCCTCATCGCGAGCACCTCTCCAGAACCCTTGTTATCTGTATCTCTCAAGTCACTAGCACCGCCCCATAGGCCGGTTTCCTGGGCATCATTCTAGGCCATCATTGTAGGAAGTTGGATAGTGGTTCAACTCTCTATAATGATGTTATATCATAGTCTCTGGGGCAAAAACCTGCTTTTACCCTGGGGCTTGCATAAAGGAAATTACTGTGTTGCTTCAAACACCCTGCGCAAACAATCAGAAATGTATTCTTCCATTGTCCATGTGGTATCAAATGACATTAAGAACTGCATTTCCTGACAATTGAAATTGGATTTGAGGGTGCTGATCGACTCGCCACTGGCATCAAAGAAACTACTGTCATTTCTGTACTTTTGTCATCCTTGGATTGTGGGATTCAATGTCTCAGCAGACTACTAACTTTTAACTTGTGGCTTCAGGACTACTGAAAATCCGAGGGGACAAATTTTGTAGACCATTTTGACACCTTCCAGAAACAAAGGACATTTATATACATGAAAAATCATCTGAGAGCTTGTCCCAACACATCAAGAAAGCTTTTCAGAAATTACTGACCAAACTGAGCCCAGTAAATCTAATTGCTGAGTCAAATTTGCTCTGTTGCTCTACACATTGTTCTAATGAGGGCATGCATTATGTAAATGGTACTCATGCGGATGTAGCTATCCATACATTTTGCTCATCAAACTCCCCTAGGGTCATCTGACATAGTCTTACATTTCATATTTCTTTTCATGTGTCTGTAAGATTGGTTCAGCCTCCAACAAGATGTAGCCTCAGGCCTGCTACAGTAAAAAAGTTACATTTAACTACCATTGTTTTGCAATCACCTGAAATTTCTCATGAACCTGTTTGTGGATATTCTGCATATATTGACAATCGTATCATTTGTAAAAAAAAAAAAAAAAAATGCAATGACAATTAAAAAAATTAAGAGATATTTAAATACAATTCATGTTCCCACATGCTACAAATTAGCTATAAAACATACTATGTGCAAGCCTAGCTAGCTAGCATATCTATACATGAAATATTCCGGCAGCAGCAATTGCAATGTTAACAATTTTAGATTGTCAGTCGTATATGCAATATGCATACTTACAGACCTACAATTAAACTTCCAATGTAAAAGGAAAAAGGTAGTTCATGAAATCACTAGAACTTTAATCTCTGTACAACAAAAGAGAATGAAATTATATGCTAGTGACCTTTTTGACTGCTAGCTGTAACAAAACAATACGATTATGCATTCTGAATTACAACTACTGACAAGTAGGCATTTTGTCGAATGGTCCATATCTTGTGAATCCTGCTCATATTGTAAATAAAAATGATTGCTTGTTTTAACCTGAATAGCATTTTGAAAAGCTACTTGCTTTCATTTTGTACTACATGAGATAACTGGGCTTTCAGGTTCAGATGATACCACATGAAGTGCCAGTGGCTTTAATGAATATGCTCCAGACGTAGGCTTTGTCGCTCAACAAAAGTCTGACTCAGTGGAGACTCCAGTCTGTAAATAAAAGCAAGGGGACTCGTCACTGGGGCTTTCTTTCTGCCAAGCCGATTGATATCTTTTCTCAACTGGGTTTAATCTATCCACCAAGCCAAAGTGACATTTCTAAAAGCCGGAGCACTCTTTCCCTGATCTCCCCACAGGATTGTTTTACACTGTTTGACATTTCCCCCAGCCGTCTGAAACGCTCCACATGTCAGCCGGGCTGTGGGCTCCTATCTGTGCCCGGCGCTCACCGGCATACACCTCCGCGCTCAAGAACAAGAGACCATTCTCCTCCACAGCTGACCGTGAAGTAAATACACGAGCTGTGCAAGAGCAATGCTTCAGATGATGAATTGCAGCCAGTCACTGTTTGGGGGGTTGGAGGGGATTGGAAGAGTGGGTGGGTTGACATTTCATGAGAGCTGAAAACTATGTTTTTTTTAACTTGCTTTGGGTGTTTGATCGCCACCCACAAATCCCACTGTAGACCCGTGCCAAGGACAGCAATTAAATAATGTGTCATGCCTATTGAACATCAGTATATGACCTCACTCATACGCCTGCTATTGCTAAACATACCATATCACAGTTTAACGACGGTGATACGGTCAACTGCAATTGATTTAAGGGGTAGGCTACAGTATTATCATGACATTTTCTATCCATGCCTGACCACACAAGATTTGAATCTTAGTAGAGATAATGTGAATTATGCTGTGGAAGACCTATGATGAAAGATATAATCAAGAAGGTCACTATTAAAATACAGTACATTTTTTGTGTAAAGTAAGGTCAGTTATTTGCTCTTGGGTAGAGACCCTCACTGACCTATTTTTTGGTGTACTTTATTGACTTACTGGACAATAATGAGCACACACAGGCCAGCATGGACAAAAATTGGTACCCAGGGCTGTTGTTTCTTTAAATCCTTTTTCGGCCATCAAAAATGGGATTGATCTGGTTCTTTATGAACAGTGTGATCTGAAAAATGTATGTAATGCTATTTACACTGAACAAAATTATGAACGCATCAATTTTTTTGCCTCCATTTAACATGAGCTGAACTCAAATATCTAAGACTTTCTCTATGTACACAAAAGGCCTATTTCTCTCAAATATTGTTCACAAATCTGTCTAAATCTGTGTTAGTGAGCACTTTTCCTTTGCTGAGATAATCCATCCCCCTCACAGGTGTGGCATATCAAGATGCTGATTAGACAGCATGATTATTGCACAGGTGTGCAACAGTTTCTGACAGTTTGTGCAGAAATTCTTTGGTTATGCTTTGGTTAGTCTTTGAGGTGAAGATGGTGAGTGTGGAGGTCCTGGGCTGTTGTGGTTACACGTGGTCTGCGGTTGTGAGGCCGGTTGGATGTACTGCCAAATTCTCTGAAACGCCTTTGGAGACGGCTTATGGTAGAGAAATGAACATTCAATTCACGGGCAACAACTCTGGTGGACATTCCTGCAGTCAGCATGCCAACCGCACGCTCCCTCAAAACTTACGACATCTGTGGCATTGTGCAGTGTGATGAAACTGCACATTTTAGAGTGGCCTTTTATTGTGGCCAGCCTAAGGCACACCTGTGCAATAATCATGCTGTCTAATAAGCATCTTGATATGCCACACCTGTAATGTGGATAGATTATCTCGGCAAAGGAGAAGTGCTCACTAACACAGATTTAGAAAGTTTTGTGGAAAAAAAATGAGAGAAATAGGCCTTCTGTGTAAATAGAGAAAGTCTTAGATCTTTGAGTTCAGCTCATGATAAATGGGGGCAAAAACAAAAGTGTTGCGTTTATAATTTTGTTCAGTGTATTTTGGGAGTGATTGCTTATTTGCTTTGCACTGTGTCCCATAAGAATAAATGCAAATGAACATTAATACAATAAAAACGAACAAGAATGCTTTCTGTTTTCCAAAAGGTAATTTATATCTTCTAGAAGGCTAGAAGAAATGTCATAAAAATGTGAAGAAACTGGGCATGTTGAAGACAGAAAACAGGGTGGAAGACCCAAAAAGCTGTCCTCATCCCATGAACACCTAAAGGTCAGTTCATTGAGTGACGGAAGAAAATGCAGCGGTTAATCAGCCCCTGGCAGAGGCGTCTGGCACCACAGTTTGACCATGAGAAGTCCTCCATCTTTGACTGATTGGAAAAATGTTATCTTTCGGCATGACGACGACCACAAACACTCTACAAATAAAGTGAAGAAAATAAAACGCTCCAAGTATTAAATTGGCCACCTCAGAACCCCCCCACGGAATATAACTGAAGAAGTGTGTGTTCAGACGGTTGGGGACAAGTACAGAAAGCAATATGATATGTGGCTGTACCCTGGTGAAAAATAGCAGAACGCATAAGTACTTATAAGTATTTATATGTGAGTACATACTTTAACAAAATGTAACACATACACAATAGGCTGCAGTGGTCCTCATGAAAAGAACCAATAGTACAAAATCTATTCAGAGCTGTTCACTATCCACATAATTTAAAGTGGAAGTAGAAATGAAGTTTTAGGCCTAATTTTAAGATAATAAACATATTAATTAGGAAAACAGGTCTTACCACTTCAATTAGTCAATCACATTTATTTACACTTGTGCTCAAATGTTTGCATACCCTTGGAGAATTGATAATATGTGTACCATTTGTAAAGAATACACGAGTGGGCAGGAAAAACATGTCTTTTATTTCTTATGGGATTCACATTCGACTGTAGGTCATAACAGAGTGGCCCAATCATAACATAAAATATGGCAACAAAGAAAAAAATGTACTGACCCCGGTTCCAAAGTCTGCATACCCATAGTTCTTAATATTGTGTATTGCTCCCTTTAGCATCAATGACAACGTGCAGTCTTTTGTAATAGTTGTCTATGAGGCCCCAAATTCTTGTAGGTGGTATAGCTGCCCATAAGTCTTGGCAAAATGACTCCAGGTCATGCAAAGTCTTTGGCCATCTTGCATGAACTGCACGTTTGAGATCTCCCCAGAGAGGCCAGGAGACTGATAGTTACTCCAGAACCTTCAGCTTTTTCTGCTGTAATCACTGGAGGGTCAACTTGACCTTGTGCTTAGGGTCATTGTCGTGCTGGAAAGTACAAGAGCGTCCCATGCGCAGGTTTCATGCAGAAGAATGCAAATTGTCAGGATATTCTGATAACATGCTGCATTCATCTTGCCATCAATTTTCACAAGATTCCCCGTGCCTTTTAGAGCTCACACCCCCCAAAAACATCAGTGAGCTACCACCATGCTTCACAGTGGGGATGGTATTCTGTTCACTATAGGTCTTGTTAACCCCTCTCCATACAAAGTGCTTATGGCTGTGACCATAAAGCTCTATTTTGGTCTCGTCACACCAAATTACAGTGTGCCGGAAGCTGTGGGGCGTGTCAAGGTGTTGTTGGGCATATTGTAACTGAGCTTTTTTGTGGCATTTTGCGCAGTAAAGGCTTCTATCTGGCAACTCAACCATGCAGCTCATTTCTGTTCAAGTATCGTTGTATTGTGCTCCTTGAAACAACCAGAGGTTACCTGTGGGTTTTTCTTTGTATCCCAAGCATTTCTTCTGGCAGTTTTGGCTGAAATCTTCCTTGTTCTACCTGACCTTGGCTTGGTATCAAGAAATCCCCAAATCACTTCTTAATAAGTGATTGAACAGTACTGATCAGAAGCATGACCAGATGGACGATGAAAGGGACAACCGTGTTTAGAGGGGGCTGGGGGGTCGTTATCAGACTTTGGACGGTGGCAGCAACGAGTATTTAGAGCCTGGTGCTCGGGAGGTGTGGGCCAAGACCTCATGTCCTCCTAAGTTTAAACAGAGCAGGAGACAAGAACATTTAAAGAGTGCATTCCTTAGGTTTACAAGGATTTACAGTAGAGAAGGAGAACGGACCCTACTCCCACTGGCACATTAATATAGCAGTGTAAAACCTTGGGGCTGAGACAGGGAGGTCCAGTGACACTGTGGCCCTATCTGGGGGAGGCCCCAGACAGGGCCCAACAGGCAGGATGTCAATCCACCCATATTTGTAACTCTATTAAGTTATTTTTAATGTTGATAATTCAATAGCCATTGTCAAGTCCTGGCTATGGGGATGCCCTTAGCCATCTCTACTCTGGCTGGGGGCCATAGTCAGGACCTGGCAGGAAATGAATGCCTCTAGGCATCTCTGTGTTTTGTTTCATTTCTCCCCATTATCAGACCGCTGGCCTGCATTTCCTCTGATTGGAGACCCGATTTAAGGTGCCCATATTTTCATGGTGTTTGTGTGCTGTTCCTTTAAGTTTTCACTAAATGTGCCTTTTGGGCCTGTTTAACTACCAACCTCCCTGCGATTACTTCTGGCGTCCACCAAACTGTGACACACGTACATTATTTGGTAACTAAAATAAGTTACATTTTCAGCAGTTGTAGATGTTAGCAACTCATTTATATATACTAACTTGTATTTCACATTAAAAAAAGTATTACTTTCAGCTTTATTAATATATAAACTGATCAGCCATAACATTATGAACACCTGCCTAATATTGTCTAGGTTACCCTTTTGCCGCCAAAACAGCCCTGACCCATTGAGGCATGGACTCCACTAGATCTCTGAAGGTGTGCTGTGGTCGGCTTGCCTCCTTCCCATAGTGCATCCTGGTGCCATGTGTTCTCCAGGTAACCTTCTTCCACTGCTCCGTGGTCCAGTTCTGATGCTCACATGCCCATTGTAGGCACTTTCAGCAGTGGACAGGAGTCAACATGGGCCCCCTGACTGGTCTGCAGCTACACAGCCCCATACGCAACAAACTGCATTGCGCTGTGTGTTCTGACACCTTACTATCAGTACCAGCATTAACTTTTTCAGCAATTTGAGCCACAGTAGCTCGTCTGTTGGATCGGACCACACGGGCCAGCCTTCACTCCCCACGTGCATCAGTGAGCCTTGACCGTCCATGACCCTGTCGCCGGTTCACCACTTTTCCTTCCTTGGACCACTTTTGATAGGTACTGACCACTGCAGACCGGAAACACCACACAAGGGCTGCAGTTTTGGAGATGCTCTGACCCAGTCGTCTAGCCATCACAATTTGGCCCTTGTCAAAGTCGCTCAGATCTTTACAGTTGCCCATTTTTCCTGCTTCTAACACATAAACCTTGAGGACAGAATGTTCCCTTGCTGCCTAATATATCCCACCTACTGACAGGGGGGTGGGATTTATTAGTTCATCAGTGTTATTCATTTCACCTGTCAGTGGTCATTATGTTATGGCTGATCGGTGTAGAGAATGTTCACAGATCTGTCACTTTTAAATAAGTAATATATATGTTGAAAAATGGTGTACCATCAGCATTTGAAAGTATTTATAATTCATAAATGTTTAGCAGTATGTCTGTTTAAAGTAATGAACTATTTAATTTGTTTATAACTCATTATTACATTTTGTAGATCAGACACTTCATAACAAAGTATCCTTTTAGCAGATATAAACATTTGTAACTCGTTTAGAAGTGGTTAGCAAGGTTACAATAAATAAATACAAATCCTGATTTTAGAGTGCACTCAGAGATCTCTTGTACTGCAGTAGGTGGGGATTCATTTTCAATGTGACGTCTATATTCCAAACGAGACATTTAAACATCAAAGAATATGTGCAGTTACCATTTCACAATAGAACATATAAGTGTGTGGTAATATAAACAATCTGGTAAAATAAAATCCACTATGAAAATGTATTCCTGTACTTTTTTTTAACAAATTACTGCAAAGTCTGATATTTCAGTTTCATTTGTTAACGTAGGTTATCATTATCTAACAATAGTGTCACAAGTGAAGATAACGTATTGATATGTATAATAAAAACCTTCCAGGGGTGTACTTGTGTTTTCATATGGCTGTATATGACTAAATAATGTTTGGGTATGACACATGCCAAAGTAACATATTCGCCAGTGTTTTGTCTCATTATTTTGATTCTGCTAGCAGTAAGTCCTTGACATTGAATGCAGTGACATTGACATTCTGTTTGTAGTGCACACAAGTTTAAGAGCCAGGCATCACACAAGTTTAAGAGCCAGGCATCACACACGTTTAAGAGCCAGGCATCACACAAGTTTAAGAGCCATGCATCACACAAGTAGCCTAGTTCTGTTCTAGGGAGATTTATTGAATTAATAAAGGGGAGAGTGGAGATTTGCAACACTGTCGTGTCAGATGAATGGCCCATTCTCTGACTTGGGACATAACAAGTGAAACAGAATACTTCCAACACTAAGAAGATACATTAGGAGTACATTGATTTTAAAGAGCAGGAGAGGAGGATATCTTGACAGTTTAAGGCTGTTGCCTGCATCTGAGTAATGTGTCTGCTGAGAACAGAAACACTTTCTCAACATTTATCGGAGTACGAATAACTTCATTATCCAGTACATCTATGCAGTTTGCAGACAAAATGAACAGTTAACGTCAGGATGGAGCACAAAGACAAATGCAGTGAATATAAAACTCTGGACTTAAGCTAATTTATAGTGAACATATACAGTTTAAGGAATATATAAAGATTTATATATATACATAAAAAGAAGTCAAAGCGGTACGATTTGAGTGAGGAACAGAAGAGTTAAAGTTTAGAGACCACTGATCTGTTCCTCACTCAAAACCTTCTTTTTAAACTTTTTTGGTAAAGAAAGAAAAAGGTACAGTGGTCTCTTCATTTTTTCCGGAGCTGTACAGTACATCATGCTTATCTCATACACATGTACCACTTTGTACAATTCAACCTATAAAAACCCAAAACCAATATTCACGGTCTCAGCCGTGTGGGTATTCAACACGACGTGGCAACCATAAAGTGGCGGGCAAAGGGAAACAAAAACACCAGTTTGACCTAAGCGTCTGAAACCTTGAAATAATAGACTTAGAAATAGCCAGAATGTTGCGCTCAGTCGCGACTTCTTGCCTTGACATAGTGTCTAGTCTGACACCTCCTCATCCTGGTCCTCGATGCACGGCAGTGGGAAACGATTGCCCCCCCCCCCCCCCCCCCCCCCCCCCCCCCTTCCAGTAGTAGTGAGTATACAGTGGAGGACTTGACTGTGGTCTAAGGTTGGACAGGCTGTCTCGTGTGCACACCATCACCCCGCCCAGCAAGGGTTTGAATGAGGCGCTCTGCTCTTTCAGCAAACACTGTTGCCCCTGTCATACCCCATTGTCTACATAGCAATGCCTGAATATATATCCACACAAGTGATGGTGGACTTTTGCTGGGAGACTGGTGTTGATTAATTTTGAGAATGTGCTGATTATACAACATGTTTTGTCTGTGTGGTTACGGACATTTTCATGACGATTGCATAGCCTAATTAAAGGGGTGACTAACACTCAAGAGAGGGGCTAAACTGTTAAGCATAATTAAAAGTCAGGGATGATCAATCATATAATTCAATGTTCCACTTTGGATGAAATCACATATTGAAACAGATGTTGGGGCGAGAGCGAACAGTGTGTTCTGAACTTTGGTTAAGTCACATCTCCAACAGAGAAATGTTCGGTTTGTCATTACTCACAGACATGGCTAAGCAACGAAAAGGGTTTTAGTGGAGAGGGAATGGAAGGAATGAGAGCAGCGATGGAGGTAGGGCAGTGGAGACCACACGGCAGGGCCGAAGAAATGAGAGCGTAAACTAGATAGTTTAGGATTTTCCTAAGGAAAGTGGGTCTAACGAAGAGGAGGCGCCAGTCGAGATTAGATTTCAAGGCTGCATTCAGTAACGTGTCTGTCTGGCGTATGTTAGATCTTCCATATGTAGAATGCAATAATCTGAAAGCTTGGAATGAATTTGAACTGAACAGCCAGATGGAGGGTGCCTTACCCATTCAGTCCAAACCACCACCAGGATGCCGCCCTGACGTTGAAGCAGTCACCCCTGGAGTGTCATCCTCCTCTGCCACCAACTCCAGGGTGCTGCCCAGTGACTTATCCCACTGTCTCTCCCCATGCCCGAACCCTGTTGCCCCCATGGACGACCACGTCCTCTGTGAGCCTCAATCAGTCTCAAGTGCCTTAACAGAATGCCTGTGTTGATGTGAAACTGGTACTTAAACCGGGCCAAACCGAGTATGTGTTATTATCTAATGCACGCTATAATGTATCTGACGATTTATGCATTTGTACACTCGCGTTCCCGCGTATAAATATCCGGGCCTCTGGACAGAATATAGGCTTCCTTTTAAAGTATGCGCTGGTGAGCTAGTTAAAAGTGAGTAGTTAAAGTGTGGTCTTTAAGGAGAAGTTTGTGTTTCTCGTATAAATTAGGGAAAACAAGTGGTTGAATCGACTGTTCCTTTGCTGATAGATTACAGAGACGCCATCTACAAGCCAGCCTCTGCCACTGCGTTAAAGCTTTCAAATGCAGTGTTCCATAGGGCTTTATGTTCCGATGCCAGTGACAGCCTGAGTACTCATCACTGTGCTCCACATCAGAAAGTCCGCAGGCTGTCTGTAGAGTCGCTAAGAGCAATGCAACCAGACCTGGGCTCAGGGATGGTTCAACCCAGAGATCCCTATGAGCTCCACCGAATTTAGGTAGAACGCTTTTTGCTTTCTTCGCACCTCACATGTGGAAGTGGTTACAATGCACTTTTAAGACTTAGGAACTGGTGTCGTTTGGGCACTTTAGACAGCTGCTGGGAGACATTTTCTTCGGGGAATGTGTCTGTCTGTGAATGTGTGCTTTTTATGTATTGTTTAATTTCTCTGTTATGTGGTGTACTTACAATGTTTATATGAATGTACAATTTACTTCTCTTGCGTGCTTACTTTTCGACTTTATACAAATGTGATGAGAAATCATGCCGTGTTGTTTCTATTGTGACCTTCCCAGGACTATGCTGCAAATAAGGATCTGTAGTCATCTGGTAAGAAATAAAATAACAAAATAAAGCTACTGTAAGCAAGAAAGGTTTACAGTAATGTAAATTGGCAAACACTGAATCCTGGTTTCGCAAGTGGCACGGTAATTCAGGAGAGCTACACTGGACATTTACAGGAGATTATGTATTCATTACAGTCAGGTACACCTATGGAAATGACTTGTAAAGGTTGGACAGATTGTTTTTAAATGTACGTTATGTTTCAGATACACATGTATACACAGCACAATTCAAAATGCTACTTAACTGTTATTTTAAGCTGGAAAACTAAGGATGTCCTTATGATTTCTTGCAGGTCCTGTGTTTTATCATGGATATTAACCATTTTTGTGTGATGAATCAACTGAACTGAAATGAATTGAAAGATATGTATGTTCTATAAACACTCAAAAACTACTTTGTTAGGTACACCTATCTAGTACTGTGTAGGATCCATTTTTGCCTCCATCTGCTTCCAGGTTCGATGCATTGTGCTTTCAGATATGCCCTTCAAAGAGTGGTTATTTGAGTATTTGGCCTCAACAATCACATCACTGTCAAAGTCGCTTAGATCACGTGTCTTGCCCATTCCAGTGTTTGTTATAACAAAAACTAAACCTCTTGACGACGTCTGCGTTTTTTTATATATTGAGTCGCAGCCAAGATGGACTGTTTGGCTATTTACATTAACGAGCAGGTGTATCTTGTACAGTGGCCGGAGTGTGTATTTCATCTACTGTTGGTATGATAGAATGTTGTTAGGGAAGTCCCTCCTTGGCTGAATGTGTGTCTGTGCACTCAGACATACCTACGTTTCACGGCATTTAATCCTGGCTTAGTTGTACTATTATGCTTGATCTGTTCCGATCAACTGAGAGTGCAGCGCAGGTTATAGTTAGCAATGAGAACCATTATCGGTCAGCTTGTTTTCAGTACACTTCTCTTCAGCTACAGACCAAAACAAAGACACCAACACTGCTATAGCAACGATAGGCCTTTGTCTACACGTGGGCCTGACACAGGCTTCCATGACATGGACACACATATATTACTGTTTTGATCTCTTACTAAATACAGCACATCTTGGAATCACCCTCAAGTGTATCAAAGCAGTACATGACACCGTTAAATGACATCTTTCATGCTAGGACATAGCTGCTCAATCTAATGAAGATTAAGTACCGCAAACTGAAACCCAAGACATCAAACGATATTCTCTCCTGCTCCCAGCTTAGACAAACCATACACCCGGGTGGCTTGTCAAGGCCCCCAGGCAGACCCTTCTGTAATGAGGCCTGGAATGAGAAAATCAAAGTCTATTCTTCATATTCCCTTCATATGAACCTATCTGTCGTCAGGTTTCGAGGATGCATCCAAAACGTAAAAAAAAAAAAAGAGAAACATCCAAAACCGTCTCCTTTCAAACCGAGCCAAATGCCTCAAACAAAACTTGACATTTCATCGTCTTGCTGCTCCCCGCGTGAGGAGTGATCTGTCATTGGTGCAAACGTGCTCTGCTTATCTACCAGCCAAGTTGTTGTACGAACCATACAATCTGAAGTGGTCTCGCTGCAGAATGATGCAAGGTTGTTTCCCTGAACTACTATTTTTTTTCCTGCAGCTCCTTTTGCAGAGACAGATATGTGGCTCCTTTAACCAGCATAAGAGGCTTTCTATCAAACCCAGACACGTCAACACTTTCAGTCAGATAAAGTGAAAAGTGGTTATGAACAGCTCTAGAGGGACTAAATCATTAGCTTAACAGCAGACAGCTAATACCTGGCTGTTCCAACACTGCCTCTTCGAGTATTGATAGAACAGTTCAATCTAAAGGATGGTTTTACACCGTGGTTAATTGGAGCCGGATCCTGCCGGAACAAGATCCGGCACCTCTCAGATTTTCCTCAATTTGTTCCGGCACCTCTCAGATTTTCCTCAGTTTGTTCCGGCACCTACTTTTCACAGATCCGGTCTGCTGCGCATGACTTGTCTTTTTCCATCACTGTGTTTGCTTTGCACTGTAAACAGGCTTCTTGTAGCCTCAGCACTGCCTGACAAGATTGTGAAAGTTTTAGCTTTTAGTTTTTTCTCTCTATTTGCGCTACCGATATGCTGTAGCCTATAGGCGTCCATTTGCCAACCGGATCCATGTCTCTCGCGCGCGCCCAATGTGTTTCCGAGACCCCCTGATTTACAATGAAGACCTGGTTTTACATAATTACGTCTTTCAATAAAGTTTTGTCAAAACGCTAAATGCAAACCAAGCTAGTGGCAGGAAGTATGGGAATTGGAAGATAGGAAGGAGAGAGATCCACGGAGTGTATCTTTTTCTGTCCTCTGCGTCAAATGAAAGGATTCGTAGGGCAGAAAGGGGAAAGACAAAAGACTGAGCGTCATCTGCGGCTTCAGAGAAGTCAAAACGTGCTGAAGACTAGACCAAGAAAAAACTGAGTTGCCTGCAGACATGACACATTAGCGCCCCCAAAAACCATCAATGCCCAGAGGGCCAATCAAGAGGTGTGTGTGTGTGTGTTTTCATCGCCTCCACGCACCTTCGATTAAAGCCACAGCATGAAGCCGTGTGGGATGGCGGTAGTGAGCTGGGCTGGCTGTTGTGCTTGTTGGACGCCGTCCGCCCTGTGCATTGCCAAGTGTCTGTGCAAATGGTGAACGTGTGGGGATTTAGCTCAGTGTAATTGTTGTGTGTGATCACACTGGGCTCTCCCCCTGTTTCACTGTTCCCAAGTGGCAGTCTGTGTGCATGCTGTTCCTCTGATCTAATTTGAATCAGATGATTGGACACTCTCTGTGGCATTATGGGGGTTTTCCCTCATGTAAGGATATCGGGTCGTGTTTGAAATTTTAGCAGACACTCATTTTCCAAGTGACATACAGAGTGAGAGCAAACATTTTGAAGATTTTCCGTATGGGGGGCCTCTGAACGACGCAGTGGTGAAGTCAATACAATTAGGTTCACCGTAATAAATGTCATTTGGTGAACCTTTTCCGACCCCGAGTGTATTACAGTCAAGCATACGTTTTGGAAATGGGTGGCCCGGGCAGAAATCAGACCGTTGTCTTTGCACACGCTATGCGCTACCAACTGAGACTAACAGGATCGCAATCAACCCCCAAAAACTTCACCACAGAAAAGGCTTCTGTTTGTCCTGTGGAACTAAACATGTTGTGTGTACTTCAGTTGGTGTCCATTAAAATTCATTGCCCACAAATGGGACAAGGTTCCGCTCAGACTGACAAAACAATGAAATGCAATCACAACTTGTGGGTTACGACCACTCTGGGCACATCACATGTTGACGATTACTGCTCCAACAGAAAGTACGAGTTAGCAAGAAAGAAAAGGAAAAAAAAAACTCAGCGGAGGACTTCATCGTCTGGACAAAATGCTCACTTCCCAAAATGAAAGGATTTACTCTTAAAAAAAAACACGGTGAAGCAGAAAAAAAACGTACTGTTTGTTTGATTACAAAACCCCAGAAATGCAATGTTTTGATGGCATGATAACAATATATAACTGTGGTGGCAATATGTTTATGGATGCATTCCAGCAAAATAGAAATTCTAGTTGGACAGCCTCAGAAATGTCCGAGAAAATTACTGTGTTCAGCCCATGAAGAAAAACATACATTTGGCCAAGTCATTCTCTCTATGAGCCTTTCCCAAACACTTTTGTCAGTTTCTCTCACTTAGTTTATTTTTCAGGCCACTTATCTCTGATTTCATTTGATTGTTTTGTGCTCCTCTGCTTGAGCTTTGGGATCAGTAGGGTCATGTTGCAGTTAGAAATAATTAGACTGTGTAATTACACAGTGATTCGTGACAAAGTTGTGTTTAGGGCAATAATTACATAGCCAAGCTTAGGTGAATGCCTTTGTTGTTCCACAATTGACCGTATCTGAGCTCCCGATCGCCTCCAGTGATCCTATGTGTTGTGTAATGTGTCATAACCTGCCTCTCTCCTACGACAGCCCAAATTGCGGTTATTTTCCCCCAGGCTGAAGTGATGAAGCGCCAGAGCGGGTGAGGGAGGAGAATAGAGCTGGTGAGGGGGTGGGTTTGGCTGTAGGTTGTTGCCATAGTGACCCTGAGAAGAGGGCATGGCGAGGCCATGCGACAGGAGTCCTAGAAAGAGACCGGAGATAGAGATTAACAAGGTGTAATGATTGTGAGGAAAGTCCAGAGGAAGTAAAGGTCAGAGGAAACAAGGAACATGAGATTAGACTGACAGGATTGCAGGGCAAAACAGAGTATTCCATAAGGTTAAGAGCACAAACCTCCAGGATTAAACTTGTACATGTACAGGTCTCAGTCTGGGAATAGTTTAATCCTGACATTTTAAACTTCCTATATTTCTGAGAATTTGGCGCTTATGAGCTTTTCTTGTCAAAAGTAAAAAAAATAAAAATTGACTGACATTTTGGGGATGAAATGGCAGTGACTCACACGCCTCCAGGAACTCTGGGACTCCAGATTCCTGGAATGCTATAGGTTCTATGAAACACAACAAATTCTCCGAACCACCTGACCTAATTTTACAGTTATCTGTTCACGCTTCCAAGGAAAAAACTGATCTAATGATACAGTCGTCCTAACAAGTTCATACATAACTCACTCAGCGCCCCAAAAATAGTACTTCAGATTGATAATAATTGCATGCAGTGCAGTTTTTTAGATCTCTCTTCTTTTTTTTTTACATTTTCCATTCAGATATGCGCTGTGTGATCTAAATGAGGGGGAAAGAGGAGCAGAAAGTCAGGAGACAATTAAATGCTCCATTAACAGAAAGGAGCTCTCATTCCCAACCTAATGTGGTCTGGGATTTGATTTAAGGGCTTTTTGAACAGCCTGGAGGTGCCTGTGGCATGGCGTTCCTGGCACAGAAAAAATATAACCCTCTTTGTTGCTTGTGCCCTTCACAAAATAAAATCCAGAATCTGACCAGACGCAGTGCCCAGACAGTCTCACAGTGGTGGCTTGGCAGTTTTATAGCTCACTGGGATCTTTGGATGGGTGGATCAGATGGACCGGGGAGCTGTTGGGTGAATGTCCTGCCTTTGGCCAGTAACCATGTAGTTTAGCCCAGGTCTCTGGTCATTTGACCATAGACATCAGATATGAAATTGTAACCAAAGAAGTCGTTTGGTTGTTTTTTCCCTTTCGACATCATATGGCTCACCAGAAAGTCATGATCGTCGTCATCACACAGTGCAATCCATCATACGGATGGAACATTAAACGTATGTAATAACTCTTCATGGTCACTACAGAGTCCAGGCTGAATGTGCAGTTTGATGGTCATACTTCATGGTCACCTTATAACCAGTTCCTATTTTAGCCCCCCTCCCCCAAACACACACCGACACAAACTAGCAAATACCTGTAATAGATCAAATATAATGTACGAACTATTAAATACATATTTTACATGTAATATTAATAAATGTAATAAATACAAATAATTTGATATAATAATGTAGTATATCACCCACTGCCAGGATCTTCATATTAGCAACCCGTATTCATAAAACCAGACCATGTTAAGGATGAGATGCTAAAGGTTTTGCGTTTCTTTCGGCATGTAATGTGACAATACACTGTATATAACTTGTGATAATATACTGTATACAACATGTGGTAATACATTGTATATAACATGTGATAATACACTGTATACAACATGTGAATATACATTGAATACAACCTTTGATAATACACTGAATATAATGTTATAATACGCTATTTACAACTTGTGATAATACACAGTATACAACATGTGATAATGCAGTACATTTTATGTAACATGTGATACAGTTTACTGACTACCACTCATGGAACCCTACCCCCACAGCCAGCGACGTCTCCTTCACCGACGAGTTAAACAGGTTCTACACCCGCTTTGACAGGGACAACAAAGAGCCACCCATTAAAGCTGAACCCCCCCCTCAGACCACCCCCCGCTGAGACTGTCCACCGTGGGGTGTCTCTGCACGGAGCAGGGTGAATGCACGCAAAGGCTGCTGGTCCTGATGGCCTCCCCGTGTGCTCAGGGCATGTGCTGGTCAGCTGGCCGAGGTCTTTACTGACATTTTCAACATGTCACTGGCCCAGGCGGTGGTCCCAACGTGCTTCAAGACCGCAAACATTGTGCCAATGCCGAAGCAGTCGACTGCATCGAGCCTGAATGATGTCCGTCCGGTTGCACTCACCCGCACAATCATGAAGTGCTTCGAAAGACTAGTTCTGGCCCACATTAAGTTCTGCCTCCCCCCAACACTGGATCCTTACCGGTTCACTGGTTGAACAGGTCCACAGAGGACGCCACCTCCACGGCTCTGCACTCTGTCCTGACCCACCTGGACACAACCAACACCTATGTGAGGATGCTGTTCATAAACTTTAGCTCGGCATTCAACCCAGTCATCCCCTCTAGGCTGGTCAACAAATTCCATGACCTGAGGATTAGCCCCTCCCTCTGCAACTGGACTCTATACTTCCTAACCAACAGACCAACAGTCTGTCAGGTTAGAACACTTCACCTCATCCACCCTGAACCTGAACACTGGTGTTCCACAAGGCTGTGTGCTGAGCCCCCTACTGTACTCCCTCTTCACCCACGACTGCGTTCCTGTACACAGTTCCAACACCATTGTCAAGTTCACAGACGACAACACAGTGTGGCTTAGCAGCTGCTCCATTGCTGACCAGAAGGCCATGCAATGGGTGGTGAAAACTGCCCAGCACATCACTGGTGCCCAGCTTCCTATCATCGCAGAACAGGGCATGCAGGATCATCAGGGACCCTTCACACTCATGTGACAAACTGTTTGCCCTCCTACCATCAGGCAGGTCGTACAGGTCTCTTCGTTCCCACGCCAGCAGGCTCAACCTTGTTGCACTACTCCCTTGTACTACTCTGACACTGCCTTGCAAAGCCTGATAATTGACATTTTCAGTAGTTGCAGGTACATGCCTCAGGAACCTCTCCGCTGCTATCCCTGCATTTCAGTTCCACATGCACCTTGTACATTAAATTTGCCTCTTTGCACGTTAGGCATTGCCATCGTACTTGCATTTGTACAGTTGTTACACCCACGTCTACCTCGAGGACCTTAGTGCTGCTACCTCTGCATCATGGTTGCTCATGCTACTCTACTACAGTACTCCTTCATTTGCCTCGTTTGTACATCTTGTATGCCAGAAATTAGAAATTGCCATTTGTACCTGAACTGTTATCCCACTTGTAACACACTACCTAATACTTGTAAACTTTCTGCCCTCCTCTATTTGCCTTAATTGCACATTTAGTATAGTTATTTGTACTGGATTTGCCTTCATTGCACATCTACACATTCCACTTGTAATATACATATACTTAATACCAGTAAATACTTGTACATTTTTTTGTCTTCTATTTGCTCTTCTGTTTAAATGCTTAATGCATTTCGTTGTATTGTACTTGTACTGTTTAATGACAATAAAATGTAATCTAATCTATACAATACACTATACAACATGTGATAATACAGTGTATACAACATGTGATAATACACTGCATATAAAGATTTCATAATGTATTGTTAATGTACTGTTAGCCATATCACTTTCTTTTTCCACATGCTTCCAATGGTGATTTCTCCCTTCAACCACCGCCTTCTCTTTTAAATAACTTACACATTTTTCCTCCTCTCCTGCTTTCTCTTCTGCTCTCCTTGAATCTCTTCCCTCCTATCCGCCATTTTGGTCACTTTACTTCTCCTCCTTTCTCCTCAACTCTTCGTAAATCTTCTTCTTCTCTAAGTGGGTCCTGGGCTACTGTCCCAGCATGCCGTTCTCTTGGGTATTTTGGAAGGCTGTGTTCTCATTCATCACGCCATGACTCGTGTGTATTTATGAATCTCAATATAATAAATAGTGGTCATCCATTTAAACCTGTAAACATTTGTCTCTGTCTCCGCTGCGGGAGAATTTAAACACTTCTCTTTTGGCAAACAGTTGGATGTTCCCTGTTTTCCCACATGCCATGTCATTTAGAGGTGGATCTCTGTGACATGAGAAGCTTTTTCCTGTACCTTGAATTCACAGTTGGGACCACTTACTTTCCACGAAAAGCTTTTTTTTTTCTAGATCGATGACTACAATATATACAAAAGCTCTGGGATGATTTTCGCAGTATGTACAGTATGAAGCTCAAGACATTCCTAAAATAGACTTTGTCGTCATCAGATTTGGTGACTGCCAGGACACTTTATATTATTTGAAGTGTTTATAGAAGGTATTTAGCTAGCAAGGATCATGCACCCTATTCTGTGTCTTACTGTGTTCCAATGAAATCCCTATAGGGTCCATCAGAGTCATGATGATCAAGGCTTTATGTGGCCACAGTCTTGGAATGGTGACGCCCATAAAGCAACACAAAATGACTGTTTTAACAACAACAAAAATCGGCGTAGTCCAGGTCTGGTGAAGGTACATGATACAAGGTGTTTTATGTTGACAGGATGTAGGAGTGAGTTTCATATAAGGGGGGAGGGGCCACATTTGCAATGTTTGAAAAAAAATCGTATTATTGTGGGGGACCAATTTATTTGCTTCTAATATGGGGGAGGGGGACATGTCCCCCCTGTGTGTCGTCGTCCCCCCCCCTCGCTCCTATGCCCTTGGTTGACAGGGAAACAATTCAGATGGAAAACAATCACGGTAAGTTCAAGTTATTTGAACACTCGGTAAAACAGGCTTCATTAGTGCAAGTATGAATGACTAAGAATTACATCTTCTAAATGTGTACTTGATGTTTAGTTCCTGTTCGACTATTCAAAATGTTTACTTCTCCATATGTGCAAGTACATATTTGCACAAAGTAGACAGGTGATGAACGACTAAACAATCCCTCCTATTTATCCACCTTGTGGACGCCTCGTTGGCATTGTTTAAAAAAACATTTTTGTAATAGTTGCACTTAGGTGTACACGCAATGACATCCAAAGTCTTTACCTCAGCAAGGGGCAACCATCGTAGCTCACAATGTAATTGAATGAAAGACATGATCATTTGCTTGTCTTTTAAAGGTATTTTATAGAATATATAGAAGTATACATATTACCTACTGTTCAAAAGTCTGGGGTCACTTCTTTAGTCAATACCCTTGTTTTTTTTTAAGAAAACAAATGTTTTGGTCCATTTAAAAAAACATCAAATTGATCGGAAACACAGTAGTAATACATTATTAATGTTGTAAATGATTATTGTATTGTAGCTGGAATTGTATTGTAGCTGGAAACTTTATTTTGAATGGAATACAGTGGGAGGAACAAGTATTTGATACACTGCCAAATTTACAGGTTTTCCTACTTACAAAGCATGTAGAGATCTGTAAATCTTAGAGACGGAATCTAAAACAAAAATCCAGAAAAATCACATTGTATGATTTTTAAATAATTACTTTGCATTTTATTGCATGACATAAGTATTTGATCACCTACCAACCAGTAAGAATTCCGGCTCTCACAGACCTGTTAGTTTTTCTTTAAGAAGCCCTCCTGTTCTCCACTCCTTACCTGTATTAACTGCACTTGTTTGAACTCATTACCTGTATAAAAGACACCTGTCCACACACTCAATCAAACAGACTCCAACCTCTCCACAATGGCCAAGACCAGAGAGCTGTGTAAGGACATCAGGGATAAAATTGTAGACCTGCACAAGGCTGGGATGGGCTACAGGACAATAAGCAACAGCTTGGTGAGAGGGCAACAACTGTTGGCACAATTATTAGAAAATGGAAGAAGTTCAAAATGACGGTCTATCTCCCTCAGTCTGGGGCTCCATGCAAGATCTCACTTCATGGGGCATCAATGATCATGAGGAAGGTGAGGGATCAGCCCAGGACTACACGGCAGGACCTGGTTAATGACCTGAAGAGAGCTGGGACCACAGTCTCAAAGAAAACCATTAGTAACACACTGTGCCGTCATGCATTAAAATCCTGCAGCGCACGCAAGGTCCCCCTGCTCAAGCCAGAGCATGTCCAGGCCCATCTGAAGTTTGCCAATGACCATCTGGATGATCCAGAGGAGTAATGGAAGAAGGTCATGTGGTCTGATGAGACAAAAATATAGCTTTTTGGTCTAAACTCCACTCGCCGTGTTTGGAGGAAGAAGAAGGATGAGTACAACTCCAAGAACACCATCCCAACCGTGAAGCGTGGAGGTGGAAACATCATTCTTTGGGGATGCTTTTCTTCAAAGGGGACAGGACGACTGCACCGTATTGAGGGGAGGATGGATGGGGCCATGTATCGCGAGATCTTGGTCAACAACCTCCTTCCCTTAGTAAGTGCATTGAAGATGGGTCATGGCTGGGTCTTCCAGTAACGACCCGAAACACACAGCCAGGGCAACTAAGGAGTGGCTCCGTAAGAAGCATCTCATGGTCCTGGAGTGGCCTAGCCAGTCTCCTGACCTGAACCCAATAGAAAAGCTGATAGTCCGTATTGCCCAGCGACAGCCGCAAAACCTGAAGGATCTGGAGAAGGTCTGTATGGAGGAGTGGGCCAAAATCCCTGCTGCAGTGTGTGCAAACCTGGTCAAGAACTACAGGAAATGTATGATCTCTGTTATTGTAAACTAAGGTTTCTGTAACAAATATTAAGTTCTGCTTTTCTGATGTATCAAATACTTATGTCATGCAATAAAATGCAAATTAATTCCTTAAAAATCATACAATGACCCCGCTCCTGGATGACCCCCTGCCCTGCATGCAGGGTTGAGAAACACCGCATTAGAGTTTCTAGTTTGATAAAAAGATGCCTCGCAGGTCCTCAGCTGGCAGCTTCATTAAATAGTACCCACAAAACATCAGTCTCAACATCAACAGTGAAGAGGCGACTCCGGGATGCTGGCCTTCTAGGTAGAGTTCTTCCTCTGTCCAGTCTGTGTTCTGCTGCTCATCTTAAACTTTTCTTTTTATTGGCCAGTCTGAGATTTGGCTTTTTCTTTAAAACTCTGCATTTTGAATGGTAGTGTAGATACACAGCTCCGGAAAAAACGAAGAGACCACTGCATCTTTTTCTTTCCTTACCAAAAAAGTCGAAAAGAAAGGTTTCGAGTGAAGAACAGAAGGGTTAAAATTAAGACACCACTGCAAATTGAAAGCTTCTGTTCCTCACAATTTTTTTTTTTCCTTTTCAACGTTTTTGGAAAGGAAAGAAAAAGGTGCAGTGGTCTCTTCATTTTTCTGTAGCTGTAGATATTGTCTCAATTGTATATGCTGTGTTTAGTAAACAAATTAACCCAAACACATACACCTACACACATACACAACCACACACAAAGAGAGACAGTTTGACTGACAGCGACAATCAGCAGGTGACCTCACCTTAAACTCAAAGCAGTCTTGACTGCCACAACCTCAATAGAGTATACTAATTCCATGTTATGGATCAAATTCAGAGAAGAATTGCCCGAAGGCTCAGATCAAATGTCTCTTTTCTTGTACTATTCTAAGCGTATGTGCAGCAGCAGCGTTGACAAGACCAGACCATAAGACTGCTGAGTTGGCGATTTGGCAACTGACTCAATATCTGTTCTGGATTGAGTTTATATGAAGTTAAGAGGGGCTGGCGCTCGATTGGACGGCAGTTTACAGTGTGGGAGCCAAACTATGAATGATGCCCTTACATTCGTAAATACATCAACAACACAGACATTTTGCTGACTTTTTCCTTAAACACAGCGCTGACCATTTGCGACTGTATGCTCATTCAATTAATTATATACATGCAGTCAAAGTATTTTTATCACACACACAAACACAGCGACACGCACACGTACACACAAATCCAGATGAACACACGTGCACACGCTCCCACACACACACTAAACACAGAGAAACAGTGCTGCCATGCTTGGCGTTAAAACATATCGCTGCATGCTAAATCAATACATCACAAAATTAACTGTCTGCTCAGCTCAAATCAGAAGTGCAGTCACTTAAAGGAACACAAAGTTAAACATTTGCTTTGTAGAGTCAATATTTACTGGATGTGAACGTCTCATTTCAACAGCCCTGGCACCACGGTTTGACCCCGCTCTTTGTCTGAGAGTGTTTATGTGTCTTAGCTCTTGTACAACCACAATCAACCTCTCAAGTGAGGTCAGCGAACGCCTCACGGCCGTTAGCTCCCTCTCTGCAAGGCGGAGATTGAGATTGGAGAGATTGTCACTTAGCAACCACTGTCAACAGGCCTGTAATGAAGGACTGCACCAGATTTGACAAGTCTGGGAGTTATTGTGGTGTGTGTGTGTGTGTGTTTTGGATTGTCTGGTGTGCGTGTGTGTGTGTGTGTGTGTGTGTGTTTTGGATTGTCTGGTGTGTGTGTGTGTGTGTGTGCCCATCTGTATTTCCTTCCTAACTGCTTGTTTGTGAAATACATTAGCAATATTATCATTGGCTTGTGACTCTAAAGCTGTGCTGACAAGTGGCTTAAAAAAAGATCTTGGACATCAGATAAAACAGTCATAGTGACTATAGAATATAAACACCAGACTTAATAACATGAACGAGAGTTTTGCTGATTACAGTTACACTGTCAGCTCTGCCACTCCAAGACATGAGTCACATGTTTGACGGTCTGATATTCAGCTGTCAACGCCTTCCACGTTGCTGCATGGCACATGGCTCAAGATTACCAACGCATCGTGTATTCAAAAGCAAACAAGTAAGTTGCTTATGATTTTGAATCATGACCATACATTCAAGTATCAACACATTCAATGTCCTCTAATGCATTGTTTCCTAATCCTGGTCCCGTGGACACCAAGGGGTGCACATTTTGGTTTTTGCCCTGGCACACACGCACCTGATTCAAATTAGAGACTTGGTGATAGGTTGATTGTGTCAATCAAGTGTGTAAGTGGTAGGGCAACATTTGAATCAGGTGCATGAGTGCTTGGGCAAAAACACAAACGTGTACCCCTTTGGGTCCCCAGGACCAGGATTTGGAAGCCCTGCTCTAAAGGTTTGGGAAAACCTGCTTTAATCAGACCCTTTGGTAAAGAAGATCAGCCTGTGTGTTATCAATGGGAATTTGGTCCGGGGAAAGGGCTGACCACTTTAAAAGAGCAAATTATATTTTCAGTCAGTGGATCTGGAGGAACGCTTCATGGAGATGAAAGGTAATTGACAGTCAGTGATAACCAGGTCCCCATAGCTTTTCAAATCAAAACAAGATTGTCAAAGTTAACATTTTAATGTGCGCAATTCATTTGAAAAGCTTAACGCAGTAATCGTTATAACGCAGTACTCTACGTTAGCCTATTTTTTGTTTTTTGAGAACCGCCCATAGAGCTAATTCATGTCCATATTCTTTTTGCTTTTTTCGTCTGCCCATAGCTGATGAATGCCTCATTGAGAGGGCTAGTATTGCAGTACAACATAGAGGCATCCAGCTGCTGAATAGATTACAAATGACACACTTAACAAGCAAGCCAAATAACCCTGTTGTCACCTGGCTGCCCCAGGCAAAAGCTTTTTTATATCAGCTAACTACAGTAGCCTCTCTACTAAAGATGATGACATTACACATTGGTAAGTATCCAACTAAAGCAGATTGTCATGTTGACATTTTGCATACCATTGCCTGAATGACTGCCTGACACATTATTTATTATTATATTTATGATTACCAATCAAATGATTAGTTACTTAGAAACTAGTTGATATGAATAAAGGTGCCATCAGTTGTCTTCTTCTTTGTCAGTGAGTCAGGATACAAGTAATTAGCATACAGTAAGTTAATCATTAAACATTAAATGTGAAAACTAACCAACATCTGGGTGATCACAGGGATATGTGACTATTTGATCTTTTAACTGGTTACATATGTAAGATTTATCACATGACTCGTTAGGCAGAAACAAGCGGTTGCTATCAAGCATTGTCAACTTAATCAACTAAGTCAGTGCACTGGTGAAGGGATAGATCAAACAGGCCAAAAGATGGAAGGTTTGCAAAGTGATTTCATGCTCCTTTGTAAAAGTATTTTCAGTATATTTTTAAATACAAAAATACAGTAGTTTATTTTCATGCATAGTTTGGCTGCTGTATTTTGTAGTTTATTTTGATATACTTAAAATTAAGGTATTTGATATTTTAAAATACATTTTGATTAATCTTTGTCCATCTCTGGAGCTAAATATCTGAAGAGTTGATTGTTTCATCTGGGAATTAAAGTAATTGGGTAGTACCCATAAAAATTAAGATGGGAAGTGAAGTACAAATATTTCGTATCACTGGATAATTAAATGAGATGTTACAATGTGATGCCAGGTCTTCCAAGCAAAATTAAAACCAATTTATTCAAAATTAAAACCAAGTTTTTCATACTTTAGTGGTACAAATGACACACGCCTTAGTTCAAATGTTGATTAAACTCAGTAGAAGTGCATATTTTGCTGTGCATTCCCTTTAAGGAAGTATCGGGAAGATGTATCCGTTTTAGCAGAATAATAAGGGAGAGCTGCAGCGGCAGGTCTAACTTGGTTTTTATTTTGATGTGTCAAAAGTATGTTAAAGAATGTTTTGTACATTGAACTTATGAAAGCTTGTAAGATATCTTGTAAACCAAGGTTTCATTTCAATAGATCAAGTGTCCCGTGTAGTCCTAAATCATTATAATATCAAATAGTGATATTTAAGATGTCTTTCAACCAGCCTGTAAATCATGACCACTAATTAAGACATTTTCAATAGCGTTCATTAGAAAGAGAGAGTGCAAACGTGTTTTCAAACATTGCTTAGAGGAAGTAGGTCTACCTTCACCTTGGAAGTGAAAAGCTTTAAATTACAGTGAACTTTTGTTCTAAATAATAATTTCAAAGCATTGTGATTGTTTCTGCCTTCTTCCTTCCCTTATAATAAGGCATAATGTCTTTAACATAATGCACTGGTTTTAACATTACATTTTATGCAGGGACATATTTGACCAGATTTTTAAATTGTAATCACGGTTATCTACATTAGATTATGTGTTTAATTGCAATTCATTCACGATTAGATTTCACTCATATTTTCATTAACATGAATAAATCATGTTGTATTTGAAGAATGCCCACTTTGCTAGATCAAAAAGTTATCCTAGTTAGCCAAAGCAAGCGTCCATAATTTATTTTATTTTATATTTACTTTACTCATTTTATTGTAACTTAATTTTAATTTACTTCTATCCCCACAGTCTGGTTTCCAATCACCTCTTTACTGAATATACATTTACAATTGTCTGGAGCCAATTAGAACTCCTGCCTTCTAAATGTCTCACAGACATGTCGTTAGACTAGCTAGAAAACAGCCTTGAGGCTGAAGTGATGCTGGGAGTCTGTGGCTTGCACTGTGGTGCTGTGGTAAAGTAATCTAGTATTGTATGTCTAAACCCATAAATGTTGTCACCGGTAGACAGAGATGTTATGGCATTGCCCAAAACAGAACTATGGTTTATCCTTCTAGATAACAGGGCTAAATGAAAGTAGGAAATGAAAATAGAGCCTTTAGACGATTTTGAATTTTCCTGGATGTCCTTTTGCTTATACTCGCTCACTCGCTTTACATGAAATGTCTCTGTGCAGCTCTGCTTGCTTTTCGTCCCTTCCTCTCTTTCTCTCACTCTCTCGTTCACACACATTGACTCTATTTTTCTAAATCCATCTCACTTATTCTCTCTCTTTCTCCCTGTCTCTCTCAATGTATGTCTGTAATTACCGCCGGTGCCACTGCTGGCTCAGGTCTCTCTTGGCTTCCTCCCTTTTTCCCTGGCTGCTTTGCAGTGTCTGCCTGTGGGGCAGAGAGGTGGGTAGAGGCCTCCCCACTGGGTCTACGCTTTACCTGACACACTATGGGAAAGGTAACCCATTTAGTCCTCAAACATTTGGGTTTCCGTTTCAACACGCTCAACGTGTAATTATGCTACATAAATCGTTTTTTTTCTTTCTTTTCTTGTGTGGGTGGCAACTTGGTACCTCTTTAGGCTAATTATAGATATGGGTTGTTCTGGGTTTGGGGCATGTGAGGGTCTTTTGGAACAGGCATTTGACTATAGAGAACGAGAAGCACAGACAGATATATTTTATCGGTGCACATTTTTACAAAACACTCAGCTGAAAATGTTGTAGATTAAACAAAAAACTGTCACATTCACATATGTGTTTTCAACATGCCCCAATCAGAGTATAAAAGGTGCAATCAGTATAACAATAATAATGATTACTTTTTTTGTTTGTATCTAAAACAACAAACTGTGGCTTTTTATTGTATATTCTTGACATTCTGATATTTTAGAAATCCACAGCTCTCTCAGGTTATGTTGAGGTACAGTGATTGCATAGCCTTTCCTCTACCTAGAGCCAGGTTTTCCTGCCCACTGAGCTTTTACCTACTTAAAAGTTTTTCTTAGGTTTTGATTAGTAAATGTAGTCAAATTGTTTGCCATGGTGTACTGTCAATTCAAAGTACACATTTTGCTTCACGCTTGCGTTTCTCAATACAAAATGCAGTTTTGTTTTGACTGTGTTGTAATTGAATTTATTCTGATTGGCTGGATATTCTGGTACTTACTGTAGGCTTCAGTGACTTAATAGAAAAGGTTTGTGAATTCAACCTGAAGACCAATTGGATGAAGGGTTTCTCTGCTGTACTCTTGGTATTACAGGGCTTGGTAATCATGTGAGAGTGGCTCACTAAATCTAAGGCCTCTCTCTCTTTCCTTCAGGTTGACAGCTCTGGGAGAGAGTCTCGTTCCATTCGGGTCCGTCCACTCCCCCCCCCACCCCCACCCCCACCCAACTGCGACAGAGGCTGCCGTGAAGCAGATAGGTGTAGGATTACGGAGCCACTCGACTCCACCCGGATGGAGCCGCAATGACACATCATTCAGCGACCTCACATCCATCTGGTTAAAGTTACTGGTCCGTCCAAAGGCTTGCCACTTCATACAGCCTCTTCTTCTTTATACTGTCACACTCTCTCCCTTTCTCTCCTATCACCCTCTGCCCCAATCACTATTTTCCATACCCGCTCTCTATCTGCCCCCCCCTCCCCCCACCATTTCAGTCTCTAATGTGCCCTCCAGCCTGCAGTTCATTGCGCTCCCATTACCTGACTGGGATCCCGTCGTCACGTTTGAACACTCTTTGCACGCCATTGACATCGAAGCACTGAAATGGAGAAGTGAGAGCCACAGACCCCTGTTTTTTGACTGTTCGACTGGAACAATGGCCACACTGACTGGGTTGCCACATTAAAAAGCCAAGGTGTGCGTTTAACATTCACCCCTGTCTGCTGTAGATATCATTAGCTTCTTTATGTGTCTGTAATAATATCATTACAGTTATCATTAGCAATGTCGGAATTATAGGACACATCCCGCCTGGAATGTTATAAATAAGTACATAACTTTGAAAGGCAGGAACAGACTATTAAGATCCTCAGCTAAGATATGTACGATTCTTAACTACCACCCGTGAGTTGAGGTCTCTGTGCTTCTCTCTATATATTTGTCCTGTTGTCCTCTCTAATCTCTGTACACAGGGTTTAATCCCAGCAGAAGGTCTAAGAAAGTCTTGAATAAAACAAAGTGCGTTCAGAAAAAGAAAAAGCTTCCGCTACTGTCTTTTAGGAGGATTTTTTTTTTAACTGTGAGGGAACCCCTGTACGTTCTTTGAAGAACCCTCATAAAAGGAGTTATGTGAATGACTCTGTTACATTTTTCTTTGATTAACTAATTGCGGTTCCCCCACAGTTTCAATGTGAAGAACCCTTTTTATTGTGTCTTGAAGGGAACTATGTTCCCATAATGATTTAGCTTGAAACCTAAAAACCCAGTTGGGTTGGATCCCAGGGGTTTAGGCTTTGAATAACCCTCTATATCTGTGTTTAACCGAAAGCTCTGAAACCAGTGAGAAACACTGGGGGGGGGGCTCGCTCTTTATGACATATCAAGATACTGTATAGAGAAAGGGAAATCTCTTAGGCCCAGGGTTCTTCCAGCTGTTCCTAAGGGGAAGAAAGGAGAACTTCCATGGACCACAGGGGGGCATGTTCCCTTAGCAGTGTGGTGCCCATATTAGATAACTGCAGATATCCATCTGGATATGGAGTGCATGCAAACCACACCCCTCCACAGACAGACAGACAGGCAAGCAGGCAGGCAGGCAGGCACAGAGCTTCTAATGCAGGGTTTCCTTAGTCAGCCATAAGGACATCAAGAGGTCAATGTTGTTTTTCCCCCCAGCTGATTGAAACAATCAGAGACTTGAGGATGAGTGACTTCATTTAATATTTGGGAAAGATTTCCTTTGGGAAACGCTGCTTCAACCTATCTGCCTGCTGCCATTACAGTTTCCCTGCTCAGTAACGCTCTACCAGTCCAGAACCAGGCTACTATTGCAATATTTACAGATCACAGTAGCTATCTAGGTCCACCTCTCTGTCTCACAGATAGAAACCAAGTTTTGCGCTGTGCTTCATATTAGGAAAATTTGGAAAAAAACTCTGAAATGTACAGTATGTAGAGTGTGTGTGTGTGTGTGTGTGTGTATGTGAGTGCATACGTGTAACTGTTTGGTAGATGCAATGGACAAAAAGTAATCAGAAGGCTCTTGCCATGGGTTGACACTGTTATGTAATACCAAAGTACACACTGCAGACTAGGTTCTTCTGTCTTCACATGCCCCGTGGAAGGGTTTTAGTTGTCTCATTATATTCCAGTTGTGTCAGATGCAGCTTCAGTAACTAATTTCTGTAAACAATATAGCAACATGACCATTTATATTACTAACCATGCATTTCCCATTTTTAAATATATTACTAACTGCGCATACTTAATGTTTCCCACTTAGTCTAAAAATCAGATCGAGTGAATGTGTTAAGTGTAGGGTGTGTGTGTGTGTGTGTGTGTATGAGAGCGAGAGAGCGAGAGAGAGAGAGAGAGGGGGTTCCTGCCAAGGCCTGAGTTAGTGCTGTAAGATTAATGGTAGCCCGAGGCTGGACAACCGCTCTAGAGCAGACCGGCGGTCTCGCTAACCATCCCCACCGCCAACAAATATATCGCAAAAACAGGCCAAAGCCCGAATCTAGACCTGGTGATTCAAAGAGCCGGCTGTACGCTTGAGAACGCCTGTCGCCACAGCACAGCTGAGGACATAAGTCACTTAAATGTTACAACCGAAAACAGTGCCGGCAGGTGGGTCTTATCGTCGATACATGCTGTGTCTACTTTTAGCCGTCGTCATGGTGACTCAGGCTGCAAAAGCGCCATACCTCTCAGCGGCAGTGTCAGCAGCGGCGTGCCAAAACAAACACTAATACACAATATGCCTGTGTTTGTAGGCGCAGTCCCGTGTCTGCAGGGGCCCAGCCTCGCTCTGCGGCAGGTGAGGGAGCAGCGCACGATGGAGGCATGGGGGTAGGGCGGGGTTGCGTGTTGGGGGTGAGGTAACCAAGAAAACCTCAGGCATGTCTATTAATATCCTCCAATGAGATCGCTGTCAGCCAGGCGGGTGGATTGTGTGGGACATGTCAGCCATTGTTTGCCGTGTCTCGTACTGTAGCGGGTTTCTGGCCCTAGGCCACTGGAAGGTGAGCTCCAGGTATCGCCCTTCCAGGAACTGTGCAAGTTCTGGCAATTGTTTTTGTTTTTGATAAGACCTCCGTACTGGGTCTGACGCGTGTTACAGGAAGACCAGACTGCAGTTTGCAGTCTTCAAAACATCTGACGACACTGTCTTAGCCTTGTATCGTCTTGTAACATGGCCCAGTAAACTCTGTCTGT
Source organism: Esox lucius (assembly GCF_011004845.1). NCBI lineage: Eukaryota > Metazoa > Chordata > Actinopteri > Esociformes > Esocidae > Esox > Esox lucius. The sequence continues at coordinate 36,629,192 of NC_047588.1, forward strand.
TGTCGTTCCTTAAAACATACGTTTCACTCACTCAATTGTACCAGCAGCCTTTACTTTTGTGTTATGTTAGGTGTGCCCCGTCCTAAACAAAGTATTTCTCTTCTCCCATCTCACTAGAATGTAACACTGAGTAAAGAATCCTCATCATCAGCAATAAATAGTCCCTCCTGTACAGTTGTTTTCCTCATCCATTAGTCTGAATTGTCTGAATCAAAACAAAGTTGATACTTTTGTATCCATTTCTATTTAGTCCAGTAGGGTTTCACACTCCCCAAATGTGAGTGGACCAATCTTTGTAAACGAAAGACATGTTCTCAGCGCAGTCTTTCACTCATTGGGCAGATATCTGGCCAATCTGGTCAAAAATAGAAACCCAATTTGTTCTTTAATTGCATCCAATGCATGCGCACAATATATTGATGAAAGTCAGTTTCAGTGTGTCAATCAAATTGATGCAGTGCGCATCGCACTTTCATGTGGTTGATTATTTTTGTTTTGTCAAGGCAGCCTCTCAGAGATAACTCCTCCCTTAACGTGTATTGTAGCTAAAACGTTTGAACGTTTGTTTTGTGGACGTCTTCCAACCTAGCAGAGGTGTGCTCATCAGCCCGGATAACTAACGCATCTCACCCACTGCTGGTCCATGTCCGTAACTCATTATGGCAGCAATGCAGTGACGAGTGACTCTTCATACAGTAGCTAGCTGACACAGTGTCAACGACTGCACTGCTAATCCCATGAAACATAAACTCCACCCAACATACACAGCGTTTTATGTATACCTGGGTTGGACTGGATTCTCACTTGAACTGAACACATGTGTCTGTGTTAATTTGGATATGTCCGGAGCCCTGCTTGTTCTTGGTGCGGTTATTATAAACGAAACAGACTGAGGGGAAATCACTCCAAGGTTTACTCATTCCAACTGGAACAGGCTAGGTGTGAAAGTGGCCTTTGTCTTCCTGAATGGATCCGGACTGAAAGCTCTTGTAACCTCTGTCACCTTACACTGCTCGTTATGGCAGAAGCTACCAAACCCCTGGATTATAAAGGGTTGTTTTTACATTCACTTGTTGGAAACATATTATTCTCATATGAGATCTGGACACGCACCTCTGTCTTACCACGGTTGATTTCTACTATCTCATATGTGTGTTTCAATGAGTGGGACAGAAAGGAAAGTTGAACTGAAACTTCTGCTGAGTTGCAGTCATACTAGTCACAAATCCCCAAATGGGATTCTGCCCGTTTAAAATACAAGCTCCGCCTTCTCTATTGAGTTAACCAATGACATTCATTACTGACTTCGAGGGGCAGATACGCCTCCTGTACGTGATCAACTAAAACACACAGCTGCGACAATAGACTCGTCTTTATGACTCTTATATGCATGTTTGGTGACTCAACACCCTCAAGTGGCAATGGAGGCACATGCTAGGAGGTTGGGATCATGTTTTTGTTGGTGAGTTTAGTATTCCAACCTTACCCCAAAACATCAGGTGTTAACTCGCATTCACATGTACTTGGCTGTAACACTACCATTATGACTTTATAACAGCTAATTACAGCAACTCTAAACATGTATTCACCCTAACAACTCAATATCTGTTATTTTGCCTGGTAAATATGCAAAGTACACATTATTTACAGCAATGACCCGGTAGCAATTAAGGTTAACTGTCTTGTAGGACACTAGTGATTTTGACCGTGTCGGCTTGGAGATTAGAACCAGCGACCTTCTGATTGCTGGCACAATGCTGTTGACCACTTGGCCCCTGTCACCCTGGGCCCCCAGCTTATCCATAATGACTCTCTAACAACAAATTACCTTAACCCTAACCCTCAGTCACTGCATAATTCTGACCTGACGCATTGTCCATAAAAAACCTGTAAGTTGTGCAATTCCACAGTTTTTAGCATTTTTTCCAGGCTTTTGCAGTTTGTCCCGCAGAAGTGTCAAGAATGTATTCACAGCCGCGTTTTAACCGAATAACACACATGAAGACAAGTATGGGGCGCACGTGCGTTTACACACTCTGCACACATTCCTTTTTTTTCACATCCTCAGTCTGGAAGCCATATGTTATTTTAAGTCATGAAGTGTGAACAAGAGCATTGTAGGATCTTACCACAGGCTCCCAGGCTCTGATTGGCCGTCTCACCTACAATCTGCCAGCGCTGCTCATTGGCTAATGAGGCGTTAATGGCCGCGCTAAGGGTTGTGCCATCCAACCGAAGCCAGAGAGTGACCTCAGCGCCAGGCCTAATTGCCACTACTGCCTGATGCCATTGAACACAAAAGGATATGGATTTCTCCCACCAAGACTACAGTATATGTATACAATCACAATGTTTTTCTATTCCAGTAGCTCACCACAATGAAAACATAACAACAGTCAATGGCAGGCCTTATGTTACATCTGGGCGTAGCATTTAGACGACCACATGGGAACCTGAGATGCAGCGAAGGTATGCATTAAAGGTCCATATATGGTGCGTGTCAGTGTAAATGGGAGGTGGTAGCTGTGGTTTTATGAGTATGCGCACGTTCTACAGCCCCTCATATGATTTATGAATCTTAATGGTTTTAAACCTAATCGGTCATGTTCAAGATTCAGCGGTGTAACAGCACTCTCCCAAATGATAGTCCAAACTGTTCCCCTGTAATTCGGTAGTAATTTGTGTTTTTTAATTTTTTATCGAAAACATTTAACAGAATAAATTAACTTTATTAAGGTTTTATGACATTGAAATAAGAGCTGTATTTGTTTAAGATGTTTGATGATATACTTACTTTATGATATATTCCAATAAATCAATCCCCAGATATGTTATACATCTTGTCTTCTATATATTTCTATGACGTATATGTTAGGCTCCTTGACTTGCTTTATGATATATTCCAATGAATCAATCTCCAGATATGTTGTACATCATGTCTTCTATATAGTTCTATGCCATATATGTTAGTACATCATGTCTTCTATATATTTCAATGCCATATATGTTAGGTAACTTGACTTACTTTATGATATATTCCAATAAATCAGACTCGAGATATGTTGTACATCTTGTCTTCTATATAGTTCTATGCCATATATGTTAGTACATCTTGTCTTCTATATAGTTCTATGCCATATATGTTAGTACATCTTGTCTTCTATATATTTCTATGCCGTGTATGTTAGTACATCATGTCTTCTATATATTTCTATGCCGTATATGTTAGTACATCATGTCTTCTATATATTTCTATGCCGTATATGTTAGTACATCATGTCTTCTATATATTTCTATACCGTATATGTTAGTACATCATGTCTTCTATATATTTCTATACCGTATATGTTAGTACATCATGTCTTCAATATATTTCTATGCCGTATATGTTAGTACATCATGTCTTCTATATATTTCTATGCCGTATATGTTAGTATATCATGTCTTCTATATATTTCTATGCCGTATATGTTAGTACATCATGTCTTCTATATATTTCTATGCCGTATATGTTAGTACATCATGTCTTCTATATATTTCTATGCCGTATATGTTAGGCTCCGTGCTCCAGTGCAGTGGACTGGTGATTACACATCCTCGCAGCTGTCAATCAGATGCCAACATGCTCCCTTAATGGTCTGGTGGCTATCAGCTGTGTGTGTGTGTGTGTGCGTGTGTGTGTGTGCGTGTGTGTGTGTGCGTATGTGTGTGTGTGTGTGCGTATGTGTGTGTGTGTGTGTGCTCGCAATTAAGTTTTACGGTAAACCTTACATTCGGGGCCTGGGGTAAGAATTTGCGTTGCCTTTAGGTTTAAGGTTATGTATGAATTTGAAATTTGAAGATGGTGCATTTCAAATCCATTTCTAGCTGAATGTACAGGAGGTTGTGTTTTCTGTGCGTGCGTGTGTGTGGGTGCGTGTGTGTACGTGTGTGTGCGTGCGTGTGTGTGCGTGTGTGTGCGTGTGTGTGTGTGTGTGTGTGTGGAGTAAGTTGAACAGGTTCCATGGGTGGAGATGTTGTGGAGATGCAGTTGTTTATTCTAAGAATGACAGCTATTGTTCTCCAGTGTTTACGTTTACTTTCTGTCCCTTTTTTCCGTGTGTTGTGTGTGTGTGTGTGTGTGTGTGTATGTGTGTCTGACTGTGCTGGTTTGTTGAATACTCTCCAGCTGAGTTGGCCAGGCCATGCCAGTTGCCATGTGTGCTTTACAGTGTCTTTATCTACGCTGACATGGATGAGTTAATTGATGTTTGCTGTTGAATTCATTTTAACACTTGAATACAAACTGACGTTGACATTTATGGACTGTATAATTGTTTTGGCTTTTGGCATTTGGCAGACATCGCGTGCCTCGACAATGCTAATGTTTTCTCTTGGGCAGTTACTCTTTTGGGTAGAAATGTGTAGATGGGTCTTGGGGCTGTATTGCCTCATGTGAGAATGACTAAGGCAAAATCATTTGTGTGTGTGTGTTTGTTTGAAGCATTTGAACTAGAAAGGCAGAGAGATTAAGGGAAATAAATAAATGGAGGGAAAGAAAAAGAGACAGAAGAAGCAAAGAGACCAACCAGTTTCTTACTCTCCCACCACTTGTTCTATCCTATATTTTCTCAGCAGGGCAGCTGCAGTGAAACTTAACCCCACTGCACCTGGAGCCCCAAAAATGAAAATTCCCTGAGTGCAACCATCTTGTCTGTCAAACAGGGCAAAGCAACCATTGGATTACAAGAAGATTTGATGACAGCCATTTTGGAATGATCCAGTCCTTGTGTCTTTTACCTGACAAGGTGTTCAGATTTCACTCGGAACAACCCAGCGGCTGTGGTTAGCAGTGTCCCATCCACAATGATCTTGATTCGACCTGCTTTCCTCTGCCCTGCCATTCGGAGATAACACATGAATAAACCCATGGTAGATATTTCTATTTTTAATGAAGTTAGAGTCTCACTGCATTTATTGTACCAGTACATTATAATTACTTATATTTCTTTTTTTTCCCTTTTTTTTTTACTTTTACACTGTTGCATATTCAGTTGAAAATATCAAAAGATAAAGGTCAACCCATGATGATATAACAAGAATACCTGTTTCAATCCCATAAGTTTCAAGTTTGATCCCCAGTAACATGTTATTATGGTTCTTGTTGTGCCCTGTGATTTTCAACTTGTAAAGGCATTAATGTCCGCCCACCACAAGGAAAATTAGGTGTTGCATAAGTGTCCATTTGTTTTATCTCCTGATGGCACGAAAAAGAAAATCCCCTGCGGCTTAGGAGAGAGGGAGAGAGAGGGAGAGAGAGGGAGAGAGAGGGAAAAGGAAGGGAGAGTGCAGAGATAGACAGGGAGTGAGAGAAAGAATGAAAGAAAGATGAGTAATCAACCTAAAAATACACAAGTTTCAGCACAGCGGCAGGCCTCGCCTATTTCATTTTTTAATTTTTTTTTTTTACATTTGCAGGTGCACCGTACCTCCCAAAATGTACTTAATGTGCACTTTCCAGGTGATGATGGTCTATTGACACACCCACATTATGTAGTGTATTCGTCTGGCAGGATAATTTAAGTAATTTCCATTACTCACTCCTTTACAACAATGCAAGTAGCCCTGTCAGAACTACAGTGGCCCCCAGCGTTATTGGTATCATAGGTAAACATGAACAGAAAACTCTTACTGATGTTCATCCGCTTGATTCTTAACTCAAAATGAATCTCAGTTTTAATTGAGTGATAGTTGTTCAAAGAAAAAGAAAATGTAATTCATTCAAAAACATGTGTGCCACAATTATAAGCACCACCAAATAAATCTGATAAACAAAATCTAATTGATGTATATTCCAAAGCTGCCTGAGAAACCTAATTGACATATTTCAAACAAGCCTGGACGAGGATGCATGTATATTTTTCCACCCACACACAGTGAGAAGGATGGTTCAAGTGGCAGAACACTTCTTGAAGGATCACAGTTGGAGAATGGCAAACGTTGCTAACATGAACGGGTCACAAAATGTCGCTAAATGTCATTGGAACTTTGACTGGAACCAGGTCTGGTGAGACAAAAATATTGCTTTTTGGCAACAAACACCAGTGGTGGATTTATTGTAAGAATTGCCACGTTAATGCTGAAAAGGTGAAAACCCATTTGCCTCTGCCAAGAGGCTTAAACTGGGTTCTCACTGTACAGCTGGGCAAGAATCAAAAGCATAACTTCAAATCCACACAACAAACATTATTAACTGACCATAGAATCAAGTTTTTGCAATGGCTATCACAGCCCACTGACCTGAATCCAACTGAAAACCAGTGGGGGTAAGCTGACCCCACAGATCAGACAGTCTCATGTGTTCAACCACCTCATCAAACATTGGAAGACCAGATTAGCTTGAGTGTCAACAGATTTCTTCAGCAAAAAACTTCAACTTATAACAACAAAAGGCAGAAAAATGCCACAACATAGCTTGTCTTCTAATTTCTTGCATTATTTTACCATTGGTTAGTATTTCATACAGTAGGAAGGTGAATTATTGGGTAGCTCACCGCTTTGAAATCTGGGCTTGCAGGTCAGAAATATCATTATATCCTTTCCTGTCTGAAATAAACCTGGTGGAACGTCAAGTGATCAAAGGAGCCAAAGGAGAAGAGTCTCTTTCTTTCTCTGGCATTCCTTTTCTGTTCTTTTTAGTAGGCGTGCATTGTGGATTTTCAGCAGAATGCAACCTTTAGTTTCTTTAACTTTTGGTTTATTTTGTCAAGGAGCCTAAGAATATTTTCAGAAGCCCCGTAAAAGAGAGCAGAAACAAGAAATGGATTAGCCTGACATTTAACAGCCCTGGAAGTGGCTATTTGGACTTGGATATATGGCCTTACTTTAAATGGTCTTTTAGTCTGGTAGTTCTGCTGTTTGATTCAGGGCTATCGTCTCCAGGAGTTGGCAAAGGATTTGATCCCAACATACTACCAATAAAACTCTGGGTTTCACGTTTAATTTCCTGTGATTGGCACTGTGATTGGCACTGTGATTGGCACTGTGAGTGGGGGTAGAAAAGGGCATGCCTTAAACATGACTTCCAATTGAGTGCAGTGGCATGCAGATCAATTTATTAAACAACTTTAAAGGAAAGTAATGGGTGGGGCGTTTGAGCAATGCACCACAAACAATAATGCTTTGGAAATCCTTTGACTGGACAAGCTGAAAGGTGTTCTTTTTTCCTTCAGCAATGCAAACCCTTTCTCGGCAGACAAAGCTCTGCAGTGTACTTAGCCTGTGTAACGTTTGCCGAAGCTGATCCGTTATTCTTTTGGTGTGTGCAGGGCCGGAGGGTGCAGGTTTGGGTTGGAAGGGTGGTGGTTTGGGGTGAATGGGGGTGGATGGGGGTGGATGGCGGTGAATCGGGGCGAATGCGGCTGGATGGGGGGCGAATGGGGTGGTCAACCTCCGCCCATGACAGGTGCACAGTTGACACCGCTCTATTCAATTCAGGATCAAGTTCCTGCCTTTTAAGCGTTCAGCATCTTTGCTGTTATGTGTTTAACCCTAATAAACCCTACTAGCATACTAAGGAATCGGGTTTGGGTTACAACAGCAGCCATAGAACAAAGAGAGCATTGATATACAGATTAGAAATAGCTTTTAGTGATTTATCTCCAATTCAAATTCGCTATATAACAGAGAGTCATTATACTGTATGTTAAGCACAATGCCACAGTGGTCCGTTTATGACAGAGGTTATTAATTAACGTTTTTTCTTTAATAAACTTAATTAATACAGGCTTAATGTGACACTTCAATTGTAAATAGCCCTCGGAGATTTGTTAATTCCGGCCCAGTGATTACATTTCAAGACTTCTATTATCCCTGTTCATGTGATTCTCCTGACCAAAGGCCCATGTCTCCCTGGGCAACCTGGTCTCAAGAACCTACGTAGACTATTTAACGAAAATCCATGGCACCCGATTTCGTATGATATGTGACGTTACGTTAAGTTACATTACAATGCGCCACCAAAACGTATGATACATTACGAAATTATTAAAACGTAACATATCTTATGAACGCTATTACAACGTATCAAATGTTACAACGCTATTAAAACGTAAAATAACATACGAACGCCAGACAAACGTATGATATTTACGAACGCTATGAAAGACGATTTTTCAACAAAATGCTTGGACTGTGTTTCAAAACCACAACATTTAGATGAGAAAGCAGTCACCTTACCCACTGCCCCACAATAGACATGAGGACCCCGGACGAGTAACAGCAATAGCAAGGTCGCTAGAATATGTTATAAAAGCATTTTATCGTTAACGTTACGTTAACGTTAGGCATCACAGCACTGGGGCTAGGGTCAAGGTTAGATCTCACAGCACCGGGGTTTAGGTTAGGGTTCAGGTTAGGTATCACAGCACTGGGGATAAGGTTAGGGTTATGGTTTGGGTTAGGACTACAAAGAAAATCACTTCAAACATATTTATGTTGTGACAACACCACACGCCAAGAGAGGTTACAGATTTCTCACTGGAACAGTGGGAGGTGTACCTGTCTAGGATCGGGAAGGTCGGTGGTTTGAACCACGGTTACTGCTTTTAATTTTTCACAATTCCAACTCTAACGTTATTTTACTGCACGTAATATAAGGATTCTGTTTGGGTTACATTGGCCATGTTCAGGCAGACATTTGAAATCTACTGGTTAGACATACAGTTGAAACAGATGATGCGGTGGAAATAAAGTGTCAAAACGGAAAAATGCGGGGTGAAAATGTAGGAATACTTCAACGGGTTGGACACTAAGAGGACGTGGGTTCAACACAACCGCAGACCACAAATATAAACCGGGTCATGGGGTGGATACCAGCGCCTCCCGACCTGATCAACTGAACACGTGTTTAGACTCCGAACTCTGAGCCTCCTCCTGGTCTGCTTAAGGAGAGCGAGGGGCTCCATCTTGGGGGTCACCATAGAGGACGTACGTGGGTCCTTTAAGCGTGTGAACCCCCGCATGTCTGCCGGACCAGACAGCATCTCCAGATGCGTCCTCAGAGCGTGTGCAGGCCTATCGGCGGGAGTTTTCACCGACACCTTCGACCTCGCCCTCGCGACAGAACTTAATGACTACTGTTCTGTAGCTCCGACCTCGGTGATAGTGAAGTGCTCCGAGAGGCTAGTTAAAGATCACATTGTCCCCTGGAAAAAAAGGAACGCATGTGTGTGGAAGCTATTTATTGACTGCAGCTTGGCATTTCAACAACTCAGTGCCCACCCTGCTTACCGCAAAGCTCGTGGCTCTGGCCCTACACCCCTCCATCTGCAACTGGATTTCCTGACTGGTCGCCCTCAGGTGGTGAATGTCGGTAGCAACACATCATCCACGTTACAAGGGACCCCACAAGTTGTGTCCTCAGCCCCCTCCTGTACTCCCTGTACACCCAGGACACCCAGGCCACCCTCAGCTCCAACTCCATCATCAAGTTTCCTGACGACACAGCGGTCATAGACCTGGTTACAAACAATGGTGAGTCAGACTTCAGAGTGGAGGTCAGCAAACTGATGGCGTGCTACAAGGCAATTAACCTCTTCCTCAACGTCAAAAAAGCCCCAAAGTACTGATTGTCGAATACAGGGTAGACAAGGCAGAGCCCTCTCCAATCCTCATCAGTGGAGATGCCTTGGGGAGGCTCACGTTCCTCAGTGGCCACATCTCAGAGGAACTGGACTGGTCACTACATACATCCACGGTGGTAAAGAGGGCATGGCAGCGTCCGTTCACCTTCAGGAAGCTTAAGGAATTCGGCCTGTCTTGGAAGAGCTCTCTCAGCGGTTTGTAGGAGCACCATCGAGAGTATACTGACAACGTGTGATCTGGACCTCCCCCCCATCCCCCGGACGGCATCTACAACTTCAGGAGGTCTTCACTGATGCCAGCCATCCAAGTCGTGGACTGTTCCAGACCCTCAGGTCAACTGGATGCCGCCAGTACAGCTGCATCCTGTCTAAAACAACCAGACTGCGTAACAGCTTCTTCCCACAGACCATCAGCCTGCTAAACGGTTGCAAATGATGCCATGTCAGAAATCTGCATTCCCTCTGCCATGTGGTAAACAGTCCTGTCCACTGTGGTCATTCTATTCATATTCCATTCCACTGCACTTAAATGCAAACCGTGTAGCTGCTACATGTACATATATGTATATATTACATATGCATACATGGTGACCTAGATCATTTTTAATGCACTTTGACCATCAAAGTACTCTCTTATTGTTTACTGATTAAGGTGTTTAGTTTAACACTTATATTTTAATGTTATTTTTTTTCATTTATTACGACTGCATTGTTGGAACCGGGGCACAAGATTTTCACTGTACATGCAATAACATCTGCATTTTCTTCTGTACGTGACAAATACATTTGAACAAATGTGACCGATGGGGATCTAGCTGATATGGTTTGGGCACGTTTTGCTCCAGCTGTATGTTTTTCTCATTGTGCCATTTCACAAGTATTACTCTCTAAGAGAAATTTGACCTCTAATGTTGTACATTTTAAAGCATGGAGTTTTTTGTTACCCAATATCTTCTTTTAGAGCTAAGGCAATATTGAATTATGATTATGAATTCAATCATTGTCAGCTCGTTGAAACTCAAGGACCCCTTTTCAGTGCCTCAAATCCTAAGCACGGCCAAAGACAGGCTCAAGTTGAAAAATAGACCAACAAAAGCAGAACTCACTCATGGATTTGTTTGGGCGTGGACTGACTGAAGTTGTCTTAGAAGTTTAGAAAGCCTAACTAGCTCTGGTTAATATGTGACACTCAGGCCTGGAGTCACTGCCCATAGGTGACCAGAGAACAGTTCTGAATTAGCAGTGACGCAATGGAAACCCACCAAATGGAATATTTAAATGATACAAATCGAATAACTTTTAGTGTGTAGATTGCTCATGGAACTTGAGTACACCAGTGCTCAGCTGCCTTGAAATGCTTAAAATGATACAACTACAGTATGTGTTGACCTCAACACAGACAATGCTGTTCGAGCACTAATTCATTTTTTTAAGAATTTTGAACACACATTTAAAAGTGTTGGTGACGCAGATAAGCACAAGGATCTGAGGGGTGGGGGTTTGTGTGTGTGTGTGTGGTGGGGAGGGGGATGTGGGGGGCTCAGTTGCTGGCAGATGTGGGCGGGACTGGGCTCTCCTGGGTCTGCCGTTGGATAGATTCCCCCTGCTCCGAAACAGTGAGTGGCGGCCTGGTGACCGCAGCGCCGATCCCTCACACATGCTACATCCATTTCCTGGCCGGGCGCTGCAAATTGAAGTCTGGAACCGAAAAAAGAAAATGCTGCATCCAAAAGGAAGAAGGAAATGTCTCTGGATCCAGCTGGGGAGTCTCTCCGAGGTTGGGAGGTGACAGCAGGTTGCTGCTGTTGCTGTCCCGGGGACAGAGAGGAACAAGACGATATGCCGTTGGGCGTGAGTCCAAACGTCATTCAACTTGGGAATCATCCGTCTCGATCACCCCTCTACTCCCCCACACCAAATACATTACACCTTGTGGATATCTGCTTGGAAAGCTTTCTCCAGTTACTCAATCCTTCGTGCTCATTTAGCATAAGCACATAATAATAGGGGATGATAATAAAATAAAAGAATACGGAGTGAATTTCAATAAGACATTTCGAGTGAGGTCATGTAAAACATAAACGTCCGAACTAAAAGAATGACATGATGTACTTGGAACAATGTTTGCTGTTTGGTCTTTCTGAGAATTTGTTCTTTTGGAGAATGTGCTTTATCTGCATCTGTGTTCTTTTAAATCAGATTTCCACAGAGGAAATGGAAGTGCTATGCACGTTTGATTGATTACCTATCCGGTAAAAACACAGAGGATTCAAATGAGATGCAGCCCTTTGCCTCCTTCCATTCCTTCTGTTTGCATCTGATGAGGGCTACATGAGGCATTTCCCTCTGTGGCAGAAGGAACAAGCACATTAAGAACAAAGGAGTACAAGTGCTGAATCAGAAGTATCATATGTGCCCTGCCCTCGCAAAGTCCGTGGGCTGAATGGCCTCATTGTGTAGGTCTTTACGACACGAGCCATTTCATTGCATCCCGGGCTGAGGCTGCAGTAGCCAGTGCTGGTTGCAGTGCTTTTCATTGCCCCTGTCTATGTGTTTCTCTCCGTCTCTCAACCACCCTGCTCTCTTCCCCTTCCTCGTCTTCCAGGTTCCTTCCCTCGCTGCCTCTCTAACATACCCCCACTTTCTCCCATACCGTAGGGGGCGAAGCACTCAAGAGAACCAAACGGGCACCCTCCTTCACGAACATGAAAAAGCCACCCCAAGAAGTGTCAATTCAGCCGAACAAAGTTTTCCAGGGAGAGATGAGGAGTGAGTGAGGGAGGGAGGGTTGAGGAGGGCTGGAGGGAGGGAGGGATGAGGAGCGAGGGAGGGAGGGAGGGATGAGGAGGGCTGGAGTTGGGAAGGCAAAGGGAAACATTATAGCCTTTGACGTAGCCATGATGGTTCCCATGACGAGCAGCCATCTCCAGATGGTGGGCTGTACCGGATGGAATATTTCTCACACACCAAACATCACACACGCACGCACGCGCGCAGTGTCCTGTTTCTCTTTCTCGCACACCAAACGCCACGCACGCGTGCGCCCGCACGAACGAACGCACGCACGCGCAGTGTTTTGTTTCTCTTTCTCGCACACCAAACGCCACGCACGCGCACACAGTGTCTTTGTCCCGAAGACAATGTAACGCAACACCGTGACCCATGACTTGACCGGCTACGTTGTGATGTGTAACACTATATTAAAATGTAACGTTGCATCTGACCATGTTGTAATGCATCCCTCATGGCGTGTAATGAGCAAGCTTATCATGCAGAAGTACGCGTTAGCATTTCCCTGGTGTTTGGCATGTCAAACACGTAGCCCAGTGTCTGTTCACAACACGAGCACTTAACAGAATATGTGCATTCAACTCAAGCATTCAGATGTCTGGAGTGAATTATGAATTTTAATAATCGGGATAAGTACCAGCAGTGCACTCTGCAGTAGCTCCCTGGTCTGTGGGACGTTTTCATTCACATACTCACGGTGAGTGTTCAGTTTTTTCTCTTCCTGAAATGAGCACGGGAAGTCTGCGTGATTGTGTCTCCCACTCGACATTATCAAACCTCTGTGTCAGCTCTCCATGAGCTCCAGTCATTAGCACTGAGGTCTGTGAACTATCCACGTTCCCTCACGTTAATCTGGGGGTCTGGCAGGGGTTAGCTGGGGGCTACGGAGGAGTTCTCTGCTTCCAGCTCCCTCTTGCCCCCCCCTTACACCCCAGTGTCATACCCCTCCCGCGTCTCCCTGCTACTCTCTCACTAAGTCCCTCTCACCACCCCTCTTCTCTCTCTCTCTTTATCTTTTTCTACACCTCCCTTCTCCCTCTATCAACTCTTCCTCTCTCTCTCTCCTTTATCTTTCTCCACTCCTCCTTTCTCCCACCATCATCTCCTCCTCACTCCCTCCTAATCCATCCATACTCCTCCGTTTCGTTCCTCCTATCCTCTCCCTTTCTGTGGTCACTCCAACCCGGCGCTGAACCCTTGTGGCCACTCGGTGCCGTGGCTCTGTTATTGGAAACACCCTCAGATGCTCCCATTAGCCCAATGTAAAGATGACAGGTTGGGCTTCGCTTGGTATATCCGTTTCCAATGGTAGGTCAGGGCGCGCAGGAGAAACCGAGATTATGGGGTTGCTGAGGGATCGAGGCTGCCAAAAGGGAGGGAGACGGAGGGACACGGAGGGAGAGAGAGCGAGAGAGATGGGGGGGGGTGGTGGCAGTGTACCAGAAGGATACATGTAGTCAGGGAGGAGGAGGGTGAGGAGGAGCAACAGGGGTCAATGGAGAGGGAGAGAAAGGGAAAAAAAGAGATGAGTCAGGGATCGAGAAAGAGAGGGCAAAAGGAGGAACGCAAGGAGACTGAGGGAGACAGCGAGGGTACAATAAATACAGCAGCCTTTAATGGGTCAAAGGTGACAGTGGAAGGTCCCGTGCCAGGTAGATAAGCACTCTCCACACAAGCCGTGATAAGGGATGAATACCTCATACCACCATGATACCAAGTGTGCTCTGGTTCTAAGATACGCCACCCTGCTCAGTATTAGCCATGAACAATACCCCACAAAAAACATGTTAACCACACTGAGCACTGGTGTTTTGGATTTAGTTGTGAAATGCGCCCCCTGTAGCTTGTAGGGATGGAGAACATAGAGTTCAATGGGGAAATCATCTCTGGAGATCTGGAAGCCAGGCAATGCTCACTGAGTGAAAGTCCAGTCTCTGAATCTGTGAACTGAGATGGTGGGCTATGAGAAGGTTTGCACTGCCATGTTGGAAAGAGAATTGCGAGCTCCAGACTTACAGCTAGACAGGGAGGACACGTAACTTTAATGTCGCCTTGTGTTAGTTGACCACGATTAAACGGGAGGCATAAAAAACGTTTGAGAGACTCACATTTTGACCATTCCCTCATCTGTCATTCTCTGAAGGCGTCTGATGTGTTTATGTCCCCTTACAAGACCAGCAGGAGTGCTTTTTGGCTGTCCAGTGTGAGAGAAATGTGTGTCGGCTAAAAACCTCGCTGAAGATGTTATTTTTTTTGTCTGTGGATCAGACGCTATCACAATACAATCATATTTATTTCCCCTTATCTGACAAAAATCGTTATTGGAACCAAATGTATGCTTATAAACTTGACTTGTGCAATCAGATTAATCAGCAACACATTTGACCTGGGCTTTTTAGTTTTGTTCTCTGGCTTTTGTTCACGTATTTTTGGCCAATAACCATACTATTAGCATTTTTTTAACTAGGGGACCAGTTCGTAATATAAGGCGCCACCATCTGTTAATATAAGGGGTCAAGGTACAACCCCGCACAACTGAAAGAAACCATGCACTATGAAAAGGCTGGCCCACGTGTTCCTTAACATAACCACACAAAACAAGAAGTATTCATCTTAATGTATTGGAATTAGATCGAAAGACCCAAAAGGCTATTCTAAAAAGACCATGGGCTGAAAACCCAGATGCCCATGCCAACAACACCACTGACCATGTATTGGTTCAAATGTATTTTAGCATAAGAAACATTTTACCTGGAGTGAATGAGTGACACAAAGTACATTGAAAGCACATCCTGTTACACATGGGGAGAGGGGGCCTGTAGAACTATGCTTGTTTCACTTTGCAATCGATGGGTATGTATAGTTACATCCTTTCCTTGTGGTTAATGAGTTACTGTAATATCCAAGAAAGTGGAGGTCTTTGAGAAAGCACAGAGGGAAAACGGGCCGTGTCAGAAAGAGAGAACATTCAGGCCCAGTGAAAAACTCCTAAATCTTCACCTGGAATGGGTTGTGCAACACAACCCCAGAATTATTCACCCTGTTGGATTTTCTAAACATTTTTATCTGTGTGTTTTGAATTGTGGTTGCCAGGGAAAGGGCGGGGCTCCAGTATGGTACCGTCATTGGCCCAAATACTTTCCCATGAAGGTCGGTCACTGAGAAATCAGGTGGCAGGGCTGGAGTACTGCTGGCGTTCCCTGGAGAAGGGCTACCGTGGCAAGGACTCCTCTACGCCGCTAAATCTCCATGTGCGAGTCCTCTCATAGGGGCAAGCAAACAATGGGAGTGTTCCGGACTTTCTCTCCAGGAAATTCCGCCGTGCACAATTTGTCTTTGTGGAAAAAAACTGGCGTTGCCCTTGCCAGGGAGATGTCATGACCAGACCCAATAGCACACAGACAGTAGACATGCTTATCACTTGTGTATTCTCATTCAGAGGAACCCAAGATGGCTGGCATCCAGTTGATCAGGCTTGAGTTTTTTTTTTTCTGTTGTTTTTGCCACCGAGTTTTGTTAAGACCTGGTGAATTTCCACAAACCTCTTCGTGAACTCCCACACATAACCATGAGAGGCTCCTCATTTCTGATAAACACTGAAAAACGAAGACAACGAAGCCAGGGAAAAAAATGAAGAAAATGGAAAACAGGGCTGGCATTTCCAGCAGGTTTATTTGAGGCGGTGCCAGCCAGTCCTTTGGAAAGGGGGCAGCGTCTAAAGGCTGGGTCTGCAGACAGTAAAGGGGTATACAAAAGTGTAGTGACAGGAAGACATGGCATTTCAAAGCCCCCTCGCTTCTCCATGGAGTCTGCGAGATAAAGGGAAGCAAAATCGGATTATTTACTTCCCCGGATCCCTGTCGGATCCCTGTCGTCCGCGGGCAGAGCTGGAGCGCCTGGGAACGATTTGCCCCAGCCATTATCCCAATCCTTTAAAAGAACGGGAATTGCAGGCCACGCTTCGGGCCTGCTTTACCGTCGGGAGGATGAAAAGAGGAATGCGTTTTATTTCTTCCCTCCTCCCACCCTCATCTCCTGCGTCTTTCTATTTTTGTGTGGCCTCAAACATCAGGACATTACACACACCACATTGTTACATCATCCGTCACAATGGGACTTCCTCTGGTCCCATTCACACTTGCGGACATCGACTCTATCTTGTGTGCATGGATGTGTGTGGAGTGCGAATGGCAAATGTCCATGTGTTTGCAAATGTGTGTCTGCATTCAACACCGCACAACCCAGGACAAGGGGCCCGGCGTGTAGTTCAGCTCACTTCCAGTTCAGAGAGCAACTCGGGGACAACTCTCTGAAGCAGCGGTGAGCCGTCGCCGTGTGAAAAGGCCATTCGCGGTGCCTCTCTTTATTTTCCGGTGATGCGGCGTCACACAGGGTCGGCGCTGGTGTGTCGCTCTGGGAACCAGACTGCGGTCGTTTGGCTTCTTTTGGTTCATTGTCTGACACTCTCCGGCCCTCTCTTCTCCTGTGGCCGTGCGGTCACATCGGGGTGTGGCGTCACCAGCGAAGCACGACTCCCTCCCAGTCGTCTCTGAGTCTTCCTGTCCATGAGAGCGAGGCTGATAGGGGTTGGGGGAGGCTTGGGGGGAGGCAGCCGACAGGCCATGCTTTCCCACGTGTGAGGTGAATCACAAAGCCAGGAGATGAAAGGAACCATGACTCTGTGCCAGAGTCAACGTTGTTGTAGAGCAAAGAGAGGAAGGCTCAGGGAGAGAGAAGAGGAGTCAGAGGAGTCAGAGAGAGCAGAGGATTCAGTGAGAGAAGAGGGCTCAGATGGGTCAGAGAGTGACAAGGACATGGAGCGAGAAGAGGAGTCAGAGAGCAGAGGGGTCAGAGAGAGCAGAGGGGTCAAAGAGCAGAGGGGTCAGAGAGAGCAGAAGGGTCAGAGAGAGCAGAGGGGTCAGAGAGAGCAGAGGGGTCAGAGAGAGCAGAGGGGTCAGAGAGCAGAGGGGTCAGAGAGCAGATGGGTCAGAGAGCAGAGGGGTCAGAGAGAGCAGAGGGGTCCGAGAGCAGAGGGTCCAGAGAGAGAATAGGGTTTGGATAGAACATTTGTGCTTGAGTTATGTGTAATGGTTTACTACAGTATGTTCATTTTAATTGTAAACGTTGTTACAGAGACATTTAATGATATGTAGGTTCCTATATTACCCATGGGGCAACAGTAGATACGTCTACTAGACATTCTATTGCCGTGACTCAGTAGAAGCCAGTATGAGAGCTGTATATTTTTGTCCTAACAGGAAGTTCTGGTTCAATGAATTTTCCTATTGCTGGACTAGCACAGAAGAATCATAAAAACCCATGTGCTGTATTCAAGATCCACTCTCATTGAATAACAACTGGAATTTTGTGAAAGGGAACTAGGAACAGTTTTGAGAGAAGGATGGAAATGTCATTACACAACTCCCCTGTCCACTTCACCAAACGTCCCCCAAAAGAGGAAAAAAAACATCCTTGATTACATTTTACAGCTCCATTTCCTCACTCTGGATGTGTTTTGTGCCTTTGTAGTCTAGAAACATAGTTTTTTTAAAATCCAAATTGGCACAATGGGACCGAACTTTGATGTGCTGAAGGTCGTCTTGACTTCTGTTTACGGCTTTATGAAAAACACAAAGTGTCTCTCAGTGTGAAGAGGGTGATGACATCTCCACTCCAAACCTTCAGGGTTCTATCAACCGAGAGAACTTAGCATATAAACTAACCAATTTCACAAGAAAATCCAACCATTTGCATGAATAAAAGAACTACCACCATATTAAAATTAAACTGGGGATAGGAGGACGTGTTTGCTATGGATAATTAAACGTGCATTGAAAGTCACCTGCTGTCTATAAAAATATTTGTTTCACATTTGGGTAACCCATGGCTCCCTCTTCAAAATGTTTTCCTGTCCATTCACATTTTGGGCCTCACTACAGATTGGAGAGGAAGTATTTTTATGGAGGAAGCTGTTCCTTAAGTTCCTGAAGTTAAATTAGCGTTCACTCTGATTGCCCCATGCTTCCAAAAGAGCTAAGCTGAAGCCTACCGCACACTCAAATCAAAATTACCCAGAAGTTGCTTCAGCTGTCCCAGTATGATGAAACCAGAGAGAACCAATATTTTCAGAACCATAAGGTTTTCTCCCTGGAATCGCAAAAGATTGTCCTACCGCTGAATATCTTTTTCATACATATCATATTTATTTTAAATCTAATCAATTTACATCAGCCTGCATGGGCAGGGATCTGTAAAAGAGAAAACAGAACAGCAGCGCTAGCATTTTTCAAAACGTTTTATGTCTCTGGTCTTTATAAAGCTCTGTGGGAGACGTAGCGTCCCAGTGGGAGACGTAGCATCCAAGTGGAAGCTCTGCCAAACCTGATTTTGTCGCATGCTGGTTTAGCACCGGCAGACACTATTGAAACTTCTCCTGGTAGGAGCATGATGTCTGAAATAAGCAGAGCCACTGAGATGGCATAGGTACTGAAGTAGGTAAAGAGCTCTGAAGCCATCTCATATGAAAAATCTAATGTGGCGAAGAGAAAATTTAATTTAATATTTGAGGTGTTTCGCCTCAGATTGATTTAGGGTGTCTAGGCTCTCACTATCTAATGGATCCAGTCCATGGATATTATGAGAAACATTTACTTTCCAGGAAAAAAAAACAGTTTTGTCACTAACAGCTCAGCTGTTGCAAATGACTTGGTTGCATTCTAGCACAAATCCTCTTGTTGTTTCTGGCTTATTAACAAAAATGCAGCTTTATTGGTTGAATGCATTTATATGATGTGTAAAAACCTAATTGGTAATTAATTCAAAGTTATACATAACACGTTCACACTCAATTTGAAATGTAATACATTTGTAACAAGGAATGAAACACACACATTCAGTCTTAATAGCCTTTCTCAGTGTGCAGGCCAGACATGGAAAATGTTCTGTCCAAGAACATTCTAACAATATACATACTCTTACATAATAATACACATTTGGATACAAAATGCATACTTTTGTGGGTATTTAAATATTTTATATACATTTTAAATGGAAGCCCTGTTGGGTGATCTGGAACGTCCATTGTCAAATCGATGATGGCTGTGCTGACATAGTGTCTGTGTGTGTGTGTGTGTGTGTGTGAGTGAGTGAGTGTGTTTGTTAATACGTGTCCTTGTATGTGTGAATGCATTTATTTATGTTCACAGTTGTTAGAAGATATCAACCATTCATGAAATTATTTTTCTGCATGGATGATTGAGGTGCCACTGATACGAATAGTTTAACAGTTTAACACTACCATTTTAAAAGACTGGTGCTGGAAGAGAAAGCCATTCTCAGTTCTCAGAATGGCAGTTCTGTTTGAGCACCACTTGGCTTCATACAAATGTTATTTTTCAAATGATACAGCACGTTCAGGAATTATGGCTTGAGGCATCCAGTGAAACTTCCCATAATATGTATTTATAGAGAATGTAACAATACCATAATTCTACCCATGGAATGTAAGCCATTTTATCTGTTTCTCAAGAGCCCAGTGATTTCAATCAATCGTTTGGTTGAAACCTAAATTATGCCCATCATAACAAAATAATATTTTAGTCCCTGATTCTGTAATACCCTAAGCTTTCTTAGCCCATTAATCCTTATGAAAATATAGTTCCTAACATAGCATAACCCTCACAAAAATGCATGCTCAACAATGTTTTGGAAGAATAAACCAGTGGGGTCAATAGATCAGTTAGCGGTTAGATCATTAAACTAGACCAGTAACCTAGAGACTGAATCCTTAGTCAGCAAAGTGGTATTCAGGAATGAAAATATGCAAGAAATATCATGTTTATTATTAATAATGGCCATATCATCATTGAGAACTTAACACCAAACGCTAAAATAGCTTTATATTTGAATTAGTATATAATTGAGCGTGATAAATCTGAAAAAAGCTCTGTATTAATTGAATCTGATTAATCACAATTTTAGAAAGTGTTCAAATGTGTACAAATGAACATTTATCTGTTTAAAAAGCAGTGCATTATGATAAAAGTATGATGTATTATTATAAACTATGGAGAGTGCTTAATTTGTAATTTAATAAGTGGAGGAGCTGTCCTTGTCCCAATTATGCCCTTAAATTTCTCCCCTCAAATCACCACAGTGACTGGTAGAATACATGTGTAGCCCATGGAAATGGAAACAGAAAGTTTCTTGACTCTGATCCAACAGTTCTACCGTCTCCTACCATTGTGCTCTTGATCAAGACACTGAGTACAACAACGGCTATTATAGGATTCTGCATGAAACACATATCAGCCTCCTACCCGGAAAGCTTCACATACTGAATCACACCTATGTTTTTCGTAGTTTAGGCCTTTGATTTTTTGCCTAAAACGTGGTTGGAATGGGGTTCAGATGAGGGCCAACATAATTATAAGCATAACTTACCATGCTAAAATTCTGGCAATGCTCGGCCCTCATTTCAGGGTGGTTGCGGTTGGGTGGTGTCCCTTTGGTTGATGCTTGGCAATGTGGGTGGATTGACTTCCTGCCTGTTGGGCCCTGTCCTGTCCTGGATAGGGCCACAGTGTCACTGGACCCCCCTGTCCTAGTCCCAAGGTCTCACACTGCCATATTATTATGCCAGGGGAGTAGGGTCAGTTCTCCTTCTCCACTGTAAATCATTGTAGACCTAAGGAATGTGCTCGCTGAATTTTCCTTGTCTCATGCTCCGTTTAAACCTAGGAGGGCATGAGGTCTTGACCACACCTCCTGAGTACCAGGCTCAAAAATGTTGTTGTGGCCCTTGTCTAAAGTCCTCCTAGTTGTGTCGCAGATCAAGACGATACCTGACGATTCCAGCTGACCACCACCCCCTCCCCCGTTGTCCCTGTCCTTGTCCATCTGATCATGCTTCTGACCTGGATTAGGTTTTATAGACACAACCCAAATCTGTTAATTCATTATTACAACTTTTACTCTAAAAATTTTCACCCGGCACAGCCAGAAGAGGACTGGTCACCCCTCCAAGCCTTAGGGAGTTTTTCCTAGCCATTGTGCTTCAACACTGTTGTTGCCTGCTCCTTGGGGTTTCAGGCTGGATGTTTTGTAAAGGCACTGCTGATGTAAAAAGGCCTTTATAAATAAATATGATTGATGATTGAATGATTGACTAAAAGCAAGGTTAACAGCTGGATTCACACACACATATTGTCCTGGGACCAGTTTCTGAAAATGGTGAGATAGAAGGTATGGTTGTTCTTGTAGATATTCCAATATCAGAGCAGACTGTGTTTTAATGTGCAATTACTAACGTGCTGTTATGTAGGATTCACAGATAGTTGGCGAGTAAACACTACTCATGACTGGAATGCATAGGCTTCACTACATTGTAGTACTGAAAAACTTTCTTGTGAAGCGCCCCGGATTACTCCAACACAAGTGCCAATTAAGTTACCCGTACACTGTTGAAAATCAATAAGTTAAGCTTTAACTATAGATGATTATAAGGCAAAAAAATATATTAATGGCGACAAAAGAAATTACGCTGTTAAGCATTATTTATGAAACGTGCGCGTTAGTGTGTTAACTTTCACAGCCCTAGTTTGAATCCATTTACCGTTATTTATACAGAGAAATCAACTTACACCAAAGTCTCTTTTACAGCTGAGCCCAGTATTACAACAATAAAAACACATTCAAAATGGAAATAAATAAATAATAAATAATAATAATTAAAGCAAGAAAATTAGGCTGCTATTTAGATTTTGTTAGGATATTTTAAGGATGACCCAAAAACATATATAAACTCATAACTGCCAATGTAATATTAAATGATAATAACGTCATCATATATCGCTTCTCAATTTCAAATTTCTATAACAATGGAAAGAATGGCAGGTCATTATCATAAAAACGTACATTTGAATAGCAGGATTGGTTGTAGTTCCACTAATACTGTAGCTTCTCCTCACACATCACTAGTCACTCAGTCAAGGATCTGATACAGTAAGGGCCCCTGTAGTGCTTTTAAAGTGTGAATGACAACCTGTCTTATTGAATTCTGGAATATTCATATGTATACTATCTAGAGGAGTGGTTTGCAAAACATTTTGGCAATTTTTTTTTTTTTTTACTACTGGTCAGCATGTTCTCTCTAATGTTTTGGGTTACTGAGCAAATGTCTGGTCTCCTGAGCGGAAACTTTAAGTGGGTATAGCCTCAGAGTTCAATTACAGTGAACACTGAGGCTATACCCACTTTGAGTTTCAGTTTCAGACAGTTTTCAAGTATAATTTAGGCCTATAAGAGTGCCCTACAAACAAACAGTGCAGCAAATCCTATAGCATTTTCATGTAGAAATAGCTTTTGTTGTCAAAGATGTAGCTGACAGGAGCCTTTATGTGGTGTTCAGTGCAGGCTTACATTTAATTAAAAAATTTTACATTAGAGCCTGACATTCATGATTTTGTATTTGGTCTGTAACACAGTTGCCCACTACTGTAGAAAGTTAACCACTACAATGCATTATAATTACCATACAGAGAATAAAACAATGTAGGTTACCTTCTGCTTATTGACTTATATACAATATATAATCAAGTCCTTCTTTAAAATATATCACTGCCTCTATATTTGTCAAAACTTTGCATGACAGAGTGTAGAATGGAATCTTGGCAGAATAGATTCATGCGTTCAAATAATTATGTATATAGTTTGCTCTGTACTCAAATACACAGCTTTCAAGTGCTGAATGGAGCACAACTGGCTCCATCCAGCTATAAAGGATTTTGCACTCGTGTAAACTAGCTACCTGAAAAGTTGTATCACTTTACTGTCTAGCTCCTTTATACTGAACTATTCTTTTCAGTGTTTTACAGTCTTGGCTTAACTCACGTCTATGTAGGTTTCAAGACACATTTACATTGATGCCCTCCTGATGAAGTGCAGTTTGGTGGGTCTGCGCAGGTGAAAGCCTGGAGGGTCTATGGCTGTTCAGATGCTCCAACCACTTGGCGACCCTGCTGGAACCATCCTTGGCACAGGGTCTACCAAAGGACTTTGGGAACAGTCAAACAGTATGTGCTTGTTTTGGGCAATACTTTTACCTCGTTAGCTTGTTTAGAACAATGCCTCTGAGACGATCATCAGTGTCTGGCCTATGTCTTCACTGTGGAATGAGGCCCAGAGAAGTAGTCCCCTCCACTACAAGCACTCTAGCAGTTCCACACTTAGGTCAGGTTACTCTGATAAAAAAGCAGATGCTGAGTGAGATGCATATTTGAAAAGCAAACCTCATCAAGCTAGCCAAACCAAACAGGCAGACTTGTCATCATGTCTTCAACTTCACGACTTCCTGATACAATAGGTCAAACTTAACACCTAACGCCTTGTCAAAAGCCCAAAAGCTGATTAAAAACATATGAAATGCAACATATTACGCTGTTTGTTTAGGCTGCCAAAGTGTACTGGTAGTGAAGGATCAAGCCTCAAGGACCTCAGTTGTCACAAAGCAAAAAAAAAAAATTTTGGGAGTCAGTCCTCTATATATTATAGTATGTGCAATATGAATTCAATGGAATATAGAGGGACTGGGGATAGATCCGGTCTAAGGATGTACTGTATAAAGGGACACCTTTAAGGTCAACACAAGCAAAGTCATATCTGATCCATTTCATTTCACATTTCAACCGTGTAACACAATGTAATAGCGTGCCCTCTGCTAAACGCAGAATACAGTACCTACGGATCTGCCAGACGGTACGCGCGGTCTGCTTCGGTGTGTGTTTCTGTAAACGTGGGCCCCTCCTCCATTTATGCCAGTGTTTCTGTGGCCGCTTGGCAAATACAGCTACCGTAACACTGTGTCATTACTTATCCACGATGTGGAGAACATGTCCCGCCAGTGAACAGACGTCTCGTGGAGTCCTGACCAATGCTTTAATTGTGCAGGTTTTGTTATGTCGATCTTGGCTGTTTTGTCTCCGCCTTTCATTTCTACGACCGGGAAGAACGCCTGAATCAAAACATCGCTACAGTCCAAACCGTAGCGAACACCTCGTCACTTAAAAATCACATTGCTGACATTGTCCCCATAGTGATCATACGTACATATCCTAACCAGCGAGCACCAAACATCTGCGCCGAGCCAAAGGCCAGAGCTGTTGCTTTTGAGGGAGCAGGACACAAATCCGATCGTTCACCAGACATCCCACAACCTTGTTGACGGGGCCATCAAACAAAGCGTCAAAACCGGACTAAGATTTAATATTTTTATTCAGGCTGTGCTGAGAGTCGGACACGGAAGGTCTCGCAAACTATTTCAGACTACAAAGGAACTCCCAGCTGCAAGCAGCGTGGCCTTCCCAGATGAGCCGTATGCCTTCCTTTCTCGTTCCGAGGCAAATTACCCCTAAACCACAGTGTGACGCCTGCTGTTCTGGGCCACTATGTAAGGTAGGTCTCTGCAGCTGATGTGAGTAAAACAGAACTTCACCCGTTAGGCTGCCGCCTCCAGGTTAATGTTCACAAGGCGACAGGGTCGGATGGGAAACCAGGGCGCATGCTGAGAGCATTCACGGTCCAGGTGGCAGGTGCCTTCATATAAATCTCCCTGACCCAGGCCCCCGAAAGCAACCTGGCTTCAAGCAAATCCCCATAGTCCCCCCGTGCCCAGTAATGCATAAGCAACCTGCCCAAATGACCACTGTTCAGTTCCGTTGACATCTGTGGCAAGGGCATTATTGGAAAGGTTGTGTTTCCACACACTCCAGGAAATGCAACACGCTTTGCACAGCCCGTTGCTCCTCGTTCGCATCGGAATAACGGCCTTCACAGGGCCACAACACCATCCACAAGCTTGCTGACAACTTGACCATGGTATGCCTGGTCACAGATGACGACAAAAAAAGATGTCAAGAGAAACAATCTCCTGCAACATTTGCAAGATGAAGGCACTTCTTCTGGAGTAAAGGGAGGTGTTCAAGCCCCCCAAAGGAGTTTGAAAATATTTTCCATGGACCCTCAGATCCTTTAAAAGTTCTACAGCTGCACCATTGACAGCATACTGATTTACTTCATCACCGTTTGGTATTGCAAACTGCAAACGCTGATATAACTGCAAAGCCATTGATTGCAAAGAGCTTTACCAGGGGTGCAAAATCATCAGTGTCAAGATCCTTGTCATCCCAGACCTCTACACCATGCACTGTCAAAAAAGGCTTGGTATTTTTCTTTGAAAACTTTTTGCCAAATTGATGATCTCCAATATTCTGAGTATAATAACTATCTGATAAACAATAATGACATACTTGACTATGTTTTTGCCTTCTTTTTTGGTTGTCCTTCTAGGAAATGTTGGATAGATGAGGCAGTTTTGTCTTGAGAATTACCTTTTGTGAATAGTATGAAAGTTTTACAAGGAATTACAATGTTATGCAACAAATCCTTCATGTAAATCTAAAAGGATTAAAAGTAACTAGTCATAATTAACAATCAGAAAATGACAACCTAAAAATCAGTGTGCCAGTTTTTAATCTATTCACAAATATCCTTGTTAACTCCTGATTCCAAAATTGAATATAAACAATGTGACTTATCCGAAGGAGTTTGCTTCTGAGATAACTGCTAACTAAGTTAAATAATCCTTGATCCTTTTACCTGCAAGCTATTCATGCTGGCACATTCACTCAAAGTTCTCTGTTAACCTCAAAGGGAGGTTAAGGGATATCTTGCCCTTATGAAACAACCTGGCCAGTGTCAGTGAATCATCGATGACGAAATAGGATACATTTCAAAATTTAGCCCTGATAGCCTAATTAGCCTTGGTGTGCAATCGGGAGAGCCAGCTCAAAGCCTTAATGGCCACAATGAAGAGCATAGTGTTTAAATGTCTTACGTCGGTATCTTGGCCATGGTCTGATACAATGCTGTAGTGACAATCCACCTGACCTGTTACAGAGACACCTTTAAATAATCTAAATTAAAATGTGCACTATCCTTATTAATGAAAAGGAATGCAGTCTCATGCTGGAAGTTCTCCAAAACTCAAGTGCTGAAAAGCATGTTAAGGAAGCCACATTACATTGAGTGTTTCTCCTCAGACTACAGTACACATATTCTCTAGTTTCGGTCCTGAGCCAGGCTATTAGTGCAGACTGGTTTGAGAAACAAAGTGAGTAAAAAAAGGAGTGGTGGGGCATAGTCGTGACACAGGACTTTGGGAAAAACCTTTAAACAATACAGAATTCCCCCAAACACGCACACACACACACACACAAACACACACACACACAAAAATACAACACAAACGTCCAACCCTCAAAGGATCAACAGCACACAGGGTTTTAATTTTGTCTGTCAAAACTCTGGCACACAAGGTTGGCATGCAGAAACAGCTGTGGGTGATATTCTTTCTTCCACATAGTACAAAATACAAGAGGTTGTGTACAGTGCTGGTTTTTGCCTTTTGGGGGCCCTAAGCAAAATGTAATTTGGGGCCCCCTCTCCCTTATCGATCGGGGGCTACCTAGCAGTTGGAGGCCCCCTAGTGGTTCGGGGCCACAAGTGACCGCTTATGTCGTTAATGCCTGGATCCGGCACTGGTTGTGTAGGACATTGCTAAAGAATCCACCTCAAGCATTCAGTAAACAGTGTAATTGTTCTCTTCCTTACAAAGGTATTGAACCTAAAAATAACGCTTTATCTGAAAGGAGAAGAGATCAAATGTCAATCACTTCAATTGTTGCTCTTGATGACATATTTATGGAAAGCCAATAATGAAAAAAGACAATCACACATTCAGATAGCGGCTCTCATAGTAAATGCACATTAAAGCGGGGTTTAGATGTATACATTATCTGTTGTCTTACTACAATTTTTTGTTGATCATATGTATCCTAACTACTAACAATACCTTCACCAACAGGAATACCCACTGGAATAAGTTCTGATGAAAGAAAGGCTTGAGTTCATATAGATAGTTGTGTGGTTGTCAGTTTCAGTTGGGTTGTTAATAAACAGTCAATTTAAACCATAGAAACGTCATCCCAGAGCTTGTTAAACCACGGTAAAACCCCGTAACTGACATGTCTTTAAGCTGCCTTTTTCAGTGAAAACAACATTCTGTTGGACAAGTAAAAATATATTTTTCTTAGTTCCACTCAGAGCAGTGCATGCTGGTAAGCAACCTGCCGAGACATTCTGTGGGTGTTTTAAATCATTTATTGGTTAAAGGAGAGGGCCCCACTGGCGTCATCTCTCAACCGATCTTTTGATTTCCATGGGACCGTGAATACATGTTTTTTAGACGAGCAATGCCTCAGGCGTCACTGCAACTGGTGAGGCGGCACAGGGCACTGAACATGACGTGGGTAAAGATGTGCCGGTTAGTCTGTGCCGGTCAGGTTGCCGTGCCAGCCGCGATGGGAGGAGCGTGAGGAGTGCTCTGGGTGTGTGGACTTTGGCTGAGTCAGGCTTTGTGGTCTAAGAAACGGAGAGCATGAAGGGGTTCAGGCCGCGCAGGCCCCCCAGGTGCAGCCCATTAAGGACCCATCTGGAGCCCATAATCCAGTACCCTGGGCCCAGCAGAGCAGGGCAGCCTGGGCCCAAATGCAGAGGCCCCCGAATTAGCTTTACGATGTAATATTATGGCCCCCTCTCGTGGCCAAGACCCTAAGAATTCCCACCCTCTCCTCTGTCCTGGTAGCACCTTAGCAACATTGATATGATGTGGGGGAACCCCTATAGGATTTTCAAAGTAAAGTGTCAAAGTTTATTTTAAAGAGCAATTTATACTTGGGACCATGTGAACAACCTACTTGCTCAAAAGAAACAACCCCAACATTTCTTCAAATGGTTGTTTGAGATTCCATTAGTTATAGGGGGGCCCCGGAGTTCCAATGTGAAAAGGACCCTCCTAGAACATTTCCGTTTTAGTGTAAGAACTGATCTTATATAAAGTGGTATTCCAGGACTGCAAAGTACCAAGGGACGTTGCGGTACGATATTATCATCATACTTGCCTATACAATATGTACCTGATTCTCATGATAATATGAATTATGATTCAATATTGTGATTTACTGCTCCTTTCATGTGTTATTAGACCATGCTAACAGTTTCATTATACTTCCAAAGACAATAATAGTTATAGGAAACATTCCAAGTTTTCCAGGAATTTAAACTGACACGACAGGATTACACTTACAGGGTCATTTCTTTTGGTCAACATAAATGTATTTTGTACCGTTATGTGGTGAATGTTATAAACTTTTTGTTAAAACCTTTTGAAACTAAAAAGTATAAAAAATGTTGGTTGTGGGTAGAAACAATTTGGTTAAATGTAGAACCCTTTTGGATACCATTTGGAACCCTCTGTGGAAAGGGTTCTACGTGGAATCAAAGCAATTTAAACATGTTTCTACCTGGAAACAGAAGGTTTTCTCCTAAGGTACAGCCGACTAACCCTTTTGTAACACTTTTTATGGTCGTTGGCTACGGTGGTTCCTTTATCTCTTTTATTCCCAAGTTTCCATTGAGATGACCAACATTTTTCATTGGACTGAACTTACAGATTGAGTGTAGCTGTAGATTTCAGAATCTATTCCAGAGAGGTGGAAAGTATTTCTCTAAACCCTGGTGTTTAAATATAGATCATGATGTTCCTCTGATCAGGCACATTTAGACAGTATCTGACTTCCAAAAACACATAAATGCGTGTAACTTGTATGTCTGATGTCAGCCAGTCTTTTGTTCTTGGGGCTTTTTATGGAATTCATTAACTCTCACAACCCCAGACTTGCAATAAGTACCATTCCATTCACACACCTTTTCCAGGTGATTGCCATTTAGTTATTACAGCAGTCTAGACAGTGTGAACCAAGGAAATGCATGGCAGACAACTCCAATGTATAATCAAAGCTAAGACCATAGGTGTTAGTTTAGGATTAAGCAAAGTTCCTGCCTTATCTCTATTTCTTGTTGTTGGGGTTGTACACTGATGTTGTCACCAACTCTAGACCAACCAACACACACACACACACACACACATATACATCATTCATAAGCAGGCTAAATGCCGCCCATTTGACCATGCTGTGAAATAATTGTGAAAATAAAGCCAATATACGTCTTTCCTGTAAAGGACCTAGTCCTTAGAATTAGGTCTCTTACCTAATTCTATTGTCTGCTTAGTTTGAATGGAGCAGTAATTAGGCAGTGGCCTGTTTTCACACACTACCATCTACTTTTCACACACTACCATCTACGTGATGTGACTTCTAGGTCCAGATCCAGGGCTGAACCGGTCACAACGTTTCACATTCTTATTGACATTCCTGGACCGGGGGAAAGTCAAAAATAAACTCTTAACGGTATAAAGCTATTCCAAAGGACAGGCAGTTTACAGACAGTACCATTCCACGTGCTTGGTTCCAAAAAAAAAAACAGGTAATGCATTCATTCCCATAATATGCCACCGTTATAAAGACAGTGCTTTGTTGGCCACAATGAGAACGTTTGCCAAAAGGCTCTAAATGTAACATTAAAGGTTTAAGTACTCACAATGATGATCAGTATTCCTCATTCTTTAACAAACTGTGTAAAACTGTTTCTTTCATACCCAGACTACAATATTAGTTATTAAGCCAGCGCTTCGTTATCCACTGTAGAACAGTAGAACGATTGCCAAAGCAACAAGGCTGTAAACTTAGCATTAAAAGTTATTACACTGGCCTAAGTCGATTAGTGTTACTTATTGCTACATAGCTGGCTTGTCAGATTTTCCATCTGCCACAATGTCTGTATAAATCGTACATGCCACAAGCATGGGAGTAAACATTTCATATTGACATATTGACATACTGACATATGTTAATATTAACATGTTACATGTAAACTACAATGACATATTTCCATATGACATATTAACATATTCCAATTCCTGAAGCAGTGATGGTATCATTCTATGATTGATTCCAATCCAGGAAGGCATAGAAATCCATATTAGCCCATCCGCCTGAAGTACAGAGAATATAGCTTTATAGAAATTTGAAAGTCAACTTATAGGAATCAAACTTCTGAATCAAACTTTGACCCGATCTCAGTTTGAAAACAGACAATGAGTGTGTCTTTGGTGCTTCGTCAATAACATTAAATTGCTCTGGCTGGCAAGCTACTGCTTTAGTATCCCAAGTTGGGCATGCTGAGTGCTGTTCCAACTAACCCTTCTGTGGCTCTGTACACATTTTTCACCAAGTCATTTTTGGGAAGTAATCTGTAGATATTGATAAGAAACAGCATCTCGGTAGATGTGGTAGGATGCATTAAAATGTTATGCAGTTTAAAGCAGTTATTTTCGCCTTTTCACCCAGTGTAAGCAAGGCAATTTCTTGTGCCAGCAGAGACTGGATTCCCAGTAAAAGCTGCGTTTGTCGGTTCAGGTGGTAGGTGAATTACTTTTAAATGATGTTTGCACAATCGTTAACGCTTCAGCGATACAGTTTGAATTGAGCCGTACATACACCTGTCTGCCTAGACAAGTGAGGGGAAATGAATGAAATATTGTGTGTTATAAATCGGGTGGTTCAAACTCTGAATGCAGACTAGGTGATTGCCCTAGCCTGCAGCTCAGAAGTTGTCAGTA
This sequence comes from Esox lucius, assembly GCF_011004845.1. NCBI lineage: Eukaryota > Metazoa > Chordata > Actinopteri > Esociformes > Esocidae > Esox > Esox lucius. Next base: position 36,660,242 of record NC_047588.1, read on the forward strand.
AGAGGGAACAATCTAATTCAAAGGGTGTTTTGCAATTTTTAGACTTCAAAATGCATTCAATAAAGTTTTTAATTCAAAATCTAAGGAATAAAGTGAGCAAATATTGAGTGCAGCATGAACTGCCAAGATTCTTTACCCACCCCAGGCCAACGTTACAGGAATGAGCTGCGTGCCAGCGCTGGATGACTTGATCAGAACCGGACAAGTATAAGCACCCCTGTATTTGAACAACTGTGCATAATATGGGAAACTGAAACAAACATTTAGTTGAGTGACGGGATGATGGAGACCTTGTTTACACGTGGTGTCGACGTGTGTGTTATTGATATTGTTATTTTAAGGGATTTACCTACTCAATCTGTGAGGGGATTATCGTGATTGAGAGTTATTTTGCAAGTTGCCCACTGGGAATATGCCATTATTTTGTCCAAAAATGGTAATGTAATGAAGAGGTGGCATCAAATGGGATTAACTGTATATATTATCTAATGACGATTAAATTCTTATGACTTCCCTATAGAATCTGATTCTGAAGAAGCATCTAAGCAGAGCTCAGTTTTGTAATGTTTTGGATTTAAGGTTGAAGTAATAATACGTAAGATAGAGAACACTTCGTCATGTGTGTAGCCTGTCCTTTAGACATCCACTCAGATATAAGAACTCCACAAATCCTGAAAGTTAAAAGCAATTAAAAGCATTTGGAATTTCAAATACATGCATATTTATTGTTTTTATTTCACTGTATGGTAAGAAAGCAAATAAGCACATCACAACAGTGGAAGCCACTTAACGTTTTTTACATTTTTTAATTATTATATTTAATTATACTCAGTCTTTGTCTGAAACGTTTGATTCAGACAGATCATGTTTTTGCGGATAGGGTACTTATGTACGTCGTTCACAAGGCGATAGCCCAGCATATTGTAGCAATCCACCAAGGAGCACAGCTGTGTCTACAAAGGGAGCTGCCTTTCCACTTGACCCCTGTTACTCACACTTCACCCACACCTGAAACCTCTTAGCCATGTCAGGGGGATGACTACTGACGGCTCCTATATGCAAAAACACACCCACACACACTGGGAAGACGTACTGAAAGGGCCACGCAGGGTCCCCCCCCCCCCCGCCACACTCCTATTCCGCCCAGGCCAAAAGCCATATTAACAGGGTGAGGAACGGTACAAGACGGAGTTAATCGTGAAATCACTAACCGTCAGGCGTCCCGCTAACGCTGGGTCTACGATGGTGGCCTTGTCGCAGCCACTTGCCCCTGGTCTGGGAGTGGTAATGATGGAGAAACGGTGGATGGACTGGAAGCCTACACAGCTCTGACCGGCAGAGCGTCGTGAGGCAGGGCCGTTACAACAACTGAACACAAGGGGGTTGCATGCTGTCAACATGGAACAGCTATTTGGTCTTTGGTCTGGGTGCAGTGGTGTTCTCCCTAACCACATGTCTGTTGGAGCAAAGCCAGTTCATCATCCGCAGATCAACAGCAGCCTTCTGGGAAGATCTGAGCATGAACTCTGGGTGAATGATGTGGACACGCTGGAGATTCTGATGTGACATAATGAATTCATCATGTCTTGCAGGAATTAGCGACGCAGGCTGAAATTGGCCACAGCCTTGAAGTTGCTCTGATAGGGCCTTAGTTCAAATCCTGCACCATTGTAAATGCCATGGTAACACAATGAACCACACAGTAATGCCTACATATCCCTCTTCAACGCAACAGCCAATGCATTTTGAGTTAAACGCATTTCCCAGATTGCTATTGGTTCGGCCAAATTGTGAATTGTGGAATTCACACTGTTCAATTCGAACTGTTCAGTAAGCTCATTTTGTCCTGTCTGATGTCGGGTTAGAACAAAACCCTGCGGTGCCTGTGACACTCCAGGAACAAAGGCCATACATACTGTTCCCAACTTCTGTATGGGAGCCCAACATGAGTTTGACAACTGTGTACAGTCTACTTTTACCAACTGGAAAACAAAAACACCTGGATAGAATTTAGATTATTTGTTTTCACTACCAGAGGGTTTGTCAGTTTTAAACCCAGTCTTTCAGTAAGTGGTTCAGATACATGATTCAGGTGTAAAAACTAAAAAAATATTAGTTATGTAACATACATTAGACTCTTCCTCTGATGCATCTAACCCCCTTCCTCAACCATTACTGAAGGCTGAATTTCAAAGAGTTGCTTGGCGAATGATACGATGTTGTGATATGCTAGACACACACACACAAACACTCATTACGGCTCCCTATTTGATGCAGTATAGTCACACATGAAAGAGTCAGAGTATGAGAGTGTCACCCCTGAAAATGGAGCCATTTGTTAAGTAGACGCTGTTACCTGGTCATAAATTCAACCGTATTGGTTTTACTCTCTGTATGAGCACAGGTGTCTCTGGGACCACTAGGCCACTGTACAGCTGTTTAGTGTTGGAGCTGGGCTGCTTTCACTTTGCAATCAGTCAGTTTGGGAGATGCAACCCAACGATATTTTTTTTAAAGAATCGTAATTAACTTCTGGTTAGATGCTAACTGCATTTCGTTGTACTGTACTTTTTCAATAACAATAAAGCTGAATCCAATTTAATCTAATAATTAACAAAAAACCTGACTAACAGAAGAGGCAATATTCCTTGGTAATGCCTCAACATGGGACTCACACAGCGTCTCATTCCATCCAGTTGTTTGGAGAATACGTTTAAAAAAATAATAATAATCTGATTCATTGTCATTATAGTCAAACTGAATTATGTCTGTTGGAGGCCTGATTCAACCCTTTCACCAAACGGACCAGCAACTCAGCAGTCCGTGTTTCCGATGCAGTTGATGTTCTCATGCATGAATCATAAGGCCTGGTGTTTAGAGTCAGTTCTCAGTGCTGATGGGCGGAAGCGGCCTTCACCGAGCCGAGGTCTCTCACACACATAGGCAGCATCTGTCTGGTCTGACGTGTAGACGAGGAGTTGGCTCCGACTGGCCCAGTGGGGTGTGTTCTGGGATACGCACTCAACCTCTCCTGCAAGTCAACGGCCGTACCTCTCGGGAGGAGGTGGAAGGGAGTGTTTCTTTGGTCTAACATTCAGCTAACATTTTCTTGGATACTGTACACTCTCGTCCAGCCGTCAGATGCTAGCGGGACAGCTGGGTGGAGGAGGGGAACCAGTGTGTGCTCCGGCTTTGAACTTTCAGGACGGACTTCGCTTGTTTGTCGCCTCCCCTGTGAGTGGTGGAGAGGATCCAGGAGGTTGTTACAGTAGACTTTTCCTCTGCGAAACAGAATCCTTTCGTTTACTTCAGACGGAACATTTAATCTGTATGACACAATGACAGGGTGCCGAGGGGTGTGCCCACACTGGGATTCCGGACATGCCAGTGGGACTGGCCAATAGAACCTGACAGAGCCTGGAAAAAAGTTGTCAGCTTAGACACCACAAACAGGTTCCATTCCAACTGAGGAATAGAGGAACTCCCACTGGATCAGATTCTTTCCTAAGTGTTTTTTTCCAAAAATCAATCTAAAACAAAATACCTTGAGTTAACATGGATATTTGCTAAAGGGCATTCACTCGACAACACGACAATGTCGAATTTCACAACGTAACTGTAATCGGTTGACCCTGTTCTTCCCAAAGATTGGTAGCCTATGATAATCTCCGACTTTCCCAGGCCTGGGAACCCTGTTCACTTGGACAGATAGTGAAAAGAGTGTGTGTTCACACAGACGGCCAGAGAGCATGTGTGAAAATGACGTTTCCCCTGAGTAGTCATCCCATAGTGAGTCTCTCAAAGCTTGTGCCAAGATCAATTCCCATCAGAGATCCAGTGGGACCAGTATTCCTCCATCTCTTGGAGACGAATCAAGTCTTCCTTGAAGTGGAGGTAGACAGACTTTAAATGAATTATCCATGACAGTAGACATCACAGAGTTTCTCATGTTTGCACAGAGGTTCTCAAGGTCTTTTCGTCCTGGGCGTAATGTAAAGTGAAGCTTTCATTGTTTTGTGATCCAAAACACACACGTTTAATTGTTTCAACCCCTGACATCAATGCACTGTGACTACTACCCTGGCATTTGCAGGCGTTTCTCATTACATTTAGGCCCCACCTTTCCTTTAGAGGGAATGCAAGACCACAATTAATTGCTGACTTGAGTCTTGTTTAATGGCTATCAGACTGTTACCAGCCTTTAACCATACTGGGGGTGACAGAGGGGTTGTACTGGAAGTGTAGTCAAGCATATAGAACTGACCCTTTCAAAAATGATCTTTTGGATTTCTTATCATTTATTGTATTGTTTATGTCATGTTCCTGAATGAAACATATCTGGTAATATAATTGTCAGTCTGCAACACCTCCCTTGCACCAAAACAAATATCTCACACACTGTGCTTGTTAAGGGGGCAACCTGGAGTTGATCCATCCATTTCTAGGCCTCAAAATCAATTATAATCCATCCACATCCATCTGCTCTTATAGTAAAAAAAATAAACTTAGAAATGCCTTGGGAGCACAGATGAACTATTGTTTCCTAACAGAACTCCAAGTGTTAGTTTTTTTGTTCTGTATTTCAGTAAACAAACTAAACGCACAAAAACACTCCACAGGCCAAAAAAAGTTCTTACTATAATGCTGATATCATGAAGGCTCAGTCCCTTGCATCTGTAGCTTTGTCTCCAAATATAAGTGGTTATATTCTCTGTCCCTCTGCTTTTCACAGAAACAGAGGAAGGGGAATTCTTTGTTATGGTTCCAACTGCTGATTTCAGCTCAAAAGCTTCACATCATTTAAAGGGATTTGAACCAGACAAAGGACGATCCAACGAAGACTGGAACTTTATCCACTGGAGCTGGGCATGGTGGTGACAAGCAGGTCTTTCTCGGTGTTTCCAACTGGTTCAAACAGATCGGGGGGGGGGGGGGAGAAAGAGAGAAGCAGAGTCACACCGGGATGACGACATCTCCTGATGACCCTCCGTGGCCTGCAGGACTGGGAGTAGGCGGATTCACTTCCCTTTAGTAGCACGCTCATCCCTGTCTTTTCCCATAATGATGTCATCATGAATATCGCCCACCATCAGCCTGCTGCTTTCAGGACGTCAGCTGACAAAACAATCGAAAATACAAACAGTGCGGTTACAGGGAGGGGAATGGGGAGAGAGCAGTAGAGAAAGGATGGGTTTGTTTGAGATAAAAGGATGCTTTCATATGCCTGGGTCTTTCTTGTTGGTATTATGACGAGAGACCGGCTCGTGTGTCTCGGTGATCTGGTTCTGTGGACTTTGAGATGACAGATGCTGTTTGGGTTGCTAGAGGTGGATGTCCTTAAAAGGAAAATGAAGGGCTCATTGGATTCAGGCCTGTCATAGATTAAAGTCAACTGCAGAGTTCAACATTCAGTCACCCAAAGGTAAAAGTCTATTATTAATATCAGGAATTTGGAATCCTATTTATAGGCAGAAGGTAACTACTAAACCTCCAAAGAGCCAATCAGCCGTTTATAACAAACAGCTCAGAATAGTGCAATGCAAAAGAGAGAGAACATAGTAAAACAAATTAAATTGGCATTAATAAATCACTAAGTGATGAACAAAATCTATCTTGATCTTTGCAGAGAACATAAGGGTGTTGTCCTGGTTCACCCAAGGTAATTGGATCTCTGGAATGGGGACTCTGTGGAGTTATCAGCTTGTGTTGGAGAGGTTTAAGAGTGGACATGCCTACCTCCCAAAGAAGATCAACTCGATCTTGTGAAGGTTAAGCTTGATGTGGATCAGTGTCGCCACCTGGGTGTAAGAAGAGGGAAGGATAAAATTAGTTTAATCTGCAAAACAATAAAACAGGAGATCTTGTGAGCCTTGGATGGAGACAAGTGACTTGGTCTCTAGAGACAATGGGAGAGGGCCTAGATCCAAGCCATGGGTGACAACAATAGTGACATGAACAGCATGAACAGATCCTTTCCACAACCTTGTAGGACCGGCCTGCCCGACAGAATGCCAGCCAAGTGTGCCTGTGATGCCCAGCCTGAATATGGTGGAGAGGAGAATTAGAAGGTTCACAGTGACCTTTTGAATCTTAGCGGAAGATTCCTGAACCCTTGGACCATGCCTTAATCCTAGCTGACCCTGTCACTGTCCACAGCCCTCCTGGTCGTCCCTGTCTACATGATTGTGAAGCTGATCTGGATTCTGCCCAAAGACCTTGGACACAGCCCAGCTGTATTTATTGACCCGTTGCTCATCTGAAAATCCTTGTGGCCCAGAAAGGCCATGCACTTTTAGAGTCTTACCCAGCCCAGCCAGAAGAGGACAGGCCATCCTTCTAGGTTTCTTCTTAGGTTCTGACCCTGTTTGGGAGCCTTTCCTAGCCGCTGTGCATCAGCTCTTGTTGTTCCTGGCACTTTGGGGTTTCAGGCTGGGTATTTGTGTGGGCACTTTGTGCCAACTGCTCATGTAAAAAGGGCATTATTAAATGAATGATCGGATTGTTGATTGAAAGCCAGTGGATAGATACTCCAGGATGAAAACAGAGCAGAGTGTCAGCCTGGGTGCTGTGAAAAGCCTCTATGACACAGCAGGAAGTGGCCTTGTCTGTGTTACTCTGTTGGAAGACTAACTGGTTAGAGATAAAGGGATGACTCAAACAAAACAGATTTTCTATCAACATTGAAACAAGGTACAACATTTATGAAGATTACCAGTAAATTAAAATTACATTGATATCACAGTGCTGGTTGATCATTTTTGAAAAACCATACCGGTTATTCAAATGTTAATTCCAATGTTTCAGCTCTGTTGATTCAAAGAAGTTGACATAAGATATTGAAACCAGTGCGTGCCATATTGAATGGTTGTACTCCAATCCCTATCAAGCATTGATCCTCCTTTTACAGAGGCATGTAATGTATCTACGAACTGCAAAACATTGATACTCTTTTTACACAGACATGTAATGTATTTATGAACTACCAAGCACAAAAGCCCTGACCACAGTGCCAGAGCAAGCATGCTTTAACAACTTGAAAGGAGAGCGTGTGCAATCGGCATATTAGGTCTGAGCCCTAGATCAGAGAGATTTATGGCTTGGAGACTGAAATCAGAGCGGTGAACTGGAGAGAAAAGGAACAAAGCTGACATGAGGTAGATTCCAGCAATCAAAGCTTAAAAATATTTGCTGTGTGCGCAATTTACAGCATTGTGTTTCCAAGAATTGACTTAAACCTTGTCACAGTACCATCTGTACATTGGTTAAACAGCTACATTGTGGTAGTCACAGGATTTTCTTAAAGATCTTCCATATCTGATCTGACATACAGTATCTGCATCTTTGATACAGTTCTGTCAGTGTAAACAGGATGTTCATGGAGTCTGATTACATCACTTGTTCAAATTTTGAGGAAAGTACCTTGCTGCACACGGTTCTCAGACATTTAATAGAAATGTATTTTATAGCCTGTTATAGCCTGTTTTTTTCCGAATTCTTCCAAGAAACGTATCATGATTAACTGAAATAAATCCAACAAAGCTGTGTGAAGTTCTGAAACCCCCAATGAGGAAAAGTTTCAACGAGGTGAGTTAATGTGTGCTGCCATACATGTTGGAAGGTTTGAATTACCAAACCATTCTCACCTCGCGGCGTAACACTAAACCAAAGTTTACATTGAGAAATGCAGTCTCCCCTCTCCTCCGTGTTGCCACAAACCACACGCCGCAAGCCCTCAGAAACACCCGTCCGCTCACTGTTCAGCCAACCAAACATCAGCGTCTCCTCCCACCTCCAAACAAGATGAGCAATCACACAAAACCCCATTATGTTGGAGCCAGAGTAATTTACAGGCAGGATCAGATAGACACAGGGACTCGGTTGTAATCTCTGCCCAGAATCACCCAGGCATTCAAGCCCTCATTGCCCCTATTCTTGTCAGCTGCAAAAATAAAATAACGTATATAGTGTTTCACCATTGTGTCTTTTGTGTGGGAGATGCATATCTCTGTAGCCAAGGTAATCTTACCTCTGAATTAGTAGCTGTTCATATAGAATTTGAGGGTTCACCTTAGGGTCAGATCCTAGGGGGCCCCTATGAATTTCACATTAATGCATTTTATTGCGAGCTCCCGGGCCTATTTGTCTACCACATGCTCCTATCTTGTCAGAGGGATCCAAGTGTTTATTTTTTTACCGGTGTCTTGAGCAAATTGGATTGCAAAACTGGTTGGAACATGACGACACAGTTTGACCGCACTCCCGTTTCCAGGCATGATAAACATATCTCCTCAAGTCCGCGTGGACCCTGGAGAATCCCTGGACCACCAGGTATTCTCCTCGCCAATCGGATGTTCTCCTGGCCCATCTGGGGTTTTCCTGGCCCATTAGGGTTCTCCTGGCCCATCTGGGGATCTCCTGCCCCATCAGGGGTTCTCCTGGCCCACCGGGTGTTCTCCTGGACCATCTGGGGTTCTTCTGGCCCATCGGGGGTTCTCCTGGACCATCGGGAGTTCTCCTGGCCCATCGGGGTTTCTCCTGGCCTCAGCAGGAAGGTTCTAATAGTATTCCGGAGATCCCCTAGATGTGATCATGAAGTGTAGCCCATATGTATAAATCATGGGAACATTCAGCCCAAACAATTCAGAGCACTCAGACGCCAGGACCTTCATCATGTTTGACTTTAACGGTTCTGCAGTTCTTCCTCAGCTGGCCTGGATTGCGGCAGAATAAGACCCTCCATGGGGGTTTAAATGGACGCAGGTGGATGATGGATAAATTAAAAGGAAATCTCTTTAGTGCTGTTCTCATGCATGGAATCTGTGACCTTCAGAGCAGTGATCTTGCTTGAAAGTCGAAATTCCCTCTTTAATGCTAGCGCTTTTCATTAATATTGATAATATGAATATATAACAGTCAAATTTTTGGACACACACGTGAATGGGTGTCCAATCATTTGACTGGTGCTGTATACCAGTTAACCTGTACAGTATTCCTGACCTCTCCTTTGATGAACATATAAAATATATCTCAAGAGCTGCTTTTTTCCGTCTTTGGAACATTGCAAAAATCTGAAACTTTTCATGAGAAACTGATGAGAAACAAATACAGTGGATATAAAAAGTCTACACACCCCTGTTAAAATGCCAGGTTCTTGTGATGTAAAAGAATGAGACAAAGATAAATCATGTCAGAACTTTTTCCACCTTTAATGTGACCTATAACATGAACAATTCAATTGTAAAACAAACTGAAATCTAAAAATACTGAAAATACAATTTCACAATAACCTGGTTGCATAACTGTGCACACCCTTAAACTAATACTTTGTTGAAGCACCTTTTGATGTAATTACAGCACTCTGTCTTTTTGGGTATGAGTTCATTAGCAAGGCATATTATTCATTATTCCCTCCACCGTGACTAAGGCCCCGGTTCCAGCTGAAGAGAAACAGCCCCAAAGCATGATGCTGCCACCACCATGCTTCACTGTGGGTATGGTGTTCTTTGGGTAATGTGAGGTGTTGTTTTTGCGCCAAACATACCTTTTTCCCTGTGTTCCATGGTATATCTAATGCTTTGGAAATAATTGTGTACCCTTTTACTGACTGATATCTTTCAACAATGAGATCCCTCTGAGGCTTTGGAAGCTCTCTGTAGACCATGGCTTTTGCTCTGAGATGCAACTAAGTAAATGCAGGAAAATCCTAACCAGAACAGCTGAAATCTATTTGTGATTAATCAGAGTCACTTTGAATGATGGCCAGTGTGTAATGACTTCTATTTAACATTACTTTGAATGTGATTCAAATTAATGCCACATCCCCTGTTATAAGATGGTGTGCACACATATGCAACCAGGTTATGGTACTGTTTTTATTTTATTTTTTTCCCCTTCAAAGATTTCAGTTTGTTTTTCAATTGAATTGTTCACATTATAGGTCACATTAAAGGTGGAACAAGTTCTGACATGATTTATCTTTATCTCATTTATTTACATCACAAAAACCTGATATTTTCACAGGGGTGTTTAGAATTTTTATATCCACTATACATGCTTTTGTTACTTCAAGATTAGATTATTGCTATGTTCTCTCTGGTTACCCTGATAAATCAATAAATAAACTTCAATTAGTGCTGAACAGAGCTGTTAGAATCTTAACTAGAACGAAAAACCCATTACTCCGGTATTAGCCTCTTTACACTGGTTGCCTGTTAAGGCTAGGGCTGATTTTAAGGTTTTATTGTTAACCTATAAAGCAATGCCTGGACATGCTCCTTACCTTACTGAAATTATGCAGCCATACATACCTACATGTAACCTACTGTAAGATCGAAAGATCAGGCCTTCTAATTGTACCTAGAGTTTTTAAACAAACAGCCATAGACAGGGCTTTCTCTCATAGAGCTCTGCTACTGTGGAATGATCTGCCAATTAAGGTTAGAAATGCAGACTAGAAGTGCAAATTTTCAAGGGTCCACCAAAGACTCATCTCTTCAGCATGGACTATGATTAAGTGCAGTCTAGCCCAGGGTTGTGAAGGCGAACGGAATGGCTTGATACTGTCCACCCTTGCTTTGTTGCCAGGTGGGCTCTCATCACCACTGGGTTGCCCTCCCTCCAATGCCATTCAGGTGCGGAGTCACTGGCCTGTTGTTGTCCTACTGTTGCTCCCATCGTGCAATTGGGGTGAACTCTGCTGGCAATACTCAGCCCTCATTTCAGGGTGGTTGCAGTTGGTTGGTGTCCCTATGGTTGATCCTGTCCCCGTCCCCCCGTCCCCCGTCCCCCCGTGCATCAACACTGTTGCTGTTTGCTCCTTGGGGTTTCAGGCATGGTGTTTTGTAAAAGCACTTTGTGGCAACTGCTGATGTAAAACAGCCTTTATGAACACATTTGATTGATTGATATACATATCAATGAGGAAATGCTTGGGCTTGTCCAGGGGACAGCCGAGGACAGCTGCAGAGACCTGGAGGAAAGGTGTCCCAGTCCTGGGGAACTCACCCTTGGAAGGCTTTCCCCCTCTGTTCTCTTAAGCACGGGTCATAGAAGGCAGAAGCACATACCGTACTGCAACAGTGAAAAAAATACCCGGATGACACGTCCTCCCAACGCCTTGCACTTGCCCAGCGCACAAGCTGATCCCCCAGTCCCTTGGACTGGAACGAGCAGGCTTCTGACAGGCTCTTTAGAATAAAACAGTTAACTTTTTTTTAATTTTCTTTGCTGTTCCTCCATTACTCTGGATCACTTTGCTTTTCTTGTGGTTCGTAACCATAGCGATTATAGGACGTGAACTTACACCATATTGTTCAGTGTTATTCTTCCCACAGGGTGGGCAATGCTCCAGTTTCTCTCTCCCGGCTGGCGTGAAAGGGGGATTTTTACTTTATTGCCTGGCTAAGCTAATTAAAACCCAGTATTTATTCATCCAGAGTATATCATTTTTACTAGCAAAGATGCTTTCATGTTCTGTCATCAGAAAGGTAAACTGGCAAGGTAGACACAAAATCAGAATATCGGTGCTCCTCAGATATAACTCAGCAGTAGTGAGGCACGGTCCTCCGCAAACAATAAGAAACAACAAGAACAAACATCTTCAGCTCTCTCAAAATTCTACGTCCAGTGAAAACATTGACAGTGTTCACTGTGATAACACAAGGACCCCCCCCCCCCCCCAAGCTAGCTAGTGAGAGATTCTTGAGGTAGGAGCCCTCAGTAGAATTGTTTTGGATTTCCTCACTTGCTTCTTTTGTCTGGATATGCAGGCCCATGCTGTGATTTACCCTCGAGCTGTAGGACAAAGGAGAGCCTAACACGTCCGAAACACTGCGGCTTCACAAGAGGACAGGCTGACTAGCTTGGCAGCTTTCTCCGGGACAACGCTTCTCCTCTACTCTCAGTGCTGTCATTCGCTGTCTTTCCCTTTTCTTGTGATATTCTTGTCTGCCCAATGATCATATTTTTCATTTATTCCGACATCATCGTGCCCCTCTTATTCCCTCCCTCGCAACCGTTTCTCCATCACCAAGTCACGCCGTCGACAATCAGACGAGTATGTCTGGGCACGTCTCCTCTTTCTAAAGAGGACACCGTGATCCCCATCCAAACTAATTAGTCATCCTTTTCACTCGGATGATGTCATCCTATTTCACGCTGAGAACTACCTCGTAGCCTGACTGGTGGCACTCACCCGCGGTGGACTCCACAGTGAAAAGCGGCACAGTTTCGGGGGGCCTCTTTAAACTTTAAGAGCCCTACTTCTCTGCCCCATTCCGAATGCCATCGTTTCTCTGTCTAATGGCCTCTTCAGCCAACAGTCTGCTCTGCCGTAGCGCCAGATGGCCCTTGGGTTTGACTAAGGTGCCATGCTGTGGGGGCAGAGAGGGCATGAATATTTCACCAGCAGACTCCCTCCACTGATGCACCATTTGTGTACTGCAGAGGCTGGCACTTGTCAACTTTTGACTCGTCGCCTCTCAGCAAGCAACACCCCTCCCCCCACTCCACATGATACCCTATATGCAGCCATGATAATCCATTTCAGCCCTCCCTCCACAGCGGCCCTCGGCTGTGTGTTTCTCACAGGACTGGGTCCGGCTGGGTCAGAGGTCATTTCACATAGCCAGCAAATGTTTTGTATGAGGCATTCCTTGACGGCAGCTGTGTTTACAGCACGATTAGATCGATTCGGGGAAATTAGGGCCGCAATGACAGTACGGCCTCACCTCTAGCTTTTATCTCACCCTTATGCCTTGGTTTCAGCAGCAGAGTTGGTCTCAAACCAACATGTTTCTCACGTTAACCATTCCAGTGCCAGTGTACAGTACCAGGAGCCTCTTCGTTTAAAGACGTTTTTGCTTAGAGCACTACAACTCTCGCCTGTGTCAAATGTTACGATAATATGGTACAGAAGATGGAATATACAGTGGCGATATACAGTAAAAAAGAAAAAAGAAAAAAAAGAAGGTAATCCTTTAAAACATGAATAACAATATAACATCTTAAAATTATCTTAATTCATTAGATGTTACCACAAATTCTGAGATTATACAACATTGACATTCAAAATGCCCTTGAAATTCATCATCAACATTGGGGACGATGTTCACTTTGGTGAATGGGAAGCCACTTTATTGCGACACAATTTGAAACACATGAAGATTTGCTAGCCGCTCGTTGGAACTTTAATCAAAGCAAGGCATCGGACATGAATGCCATGGAGTGGCAGAGAGGACCGTTTGCTTGATATATTGAAGGTTTGTCATTGAGAAAGTAATTGTGTTATGGTTATGAATCGTTGTGGTTATGAACTGCAATGGACCAAATTCCCCATGTGTTGGGTGAGTGGGGAACCCTGAATCACTTGAACTTGGGTCTTGAAACAAGTGTGTGGGAAGAAGAAAAAAGGTTTGTCGATGGCAGAAACGATTAGCTTTGCGAGGGTAGCCGGAGTTCAGCCGTTTTATATTTCGAACTCACCCAGGAAATAAATGAGGAACATAAGTTCTGATTAAGTGCACTTGACATTCAGAAAAGGGACTGCATGAATCATGGACAATTACACCCAATCTGATTTTTGGTGGGACTCCATGGTTGACATAAAATGCTGTTTCATTCAATAGACTGAGCATTTACACATACAGTACCAGTCAAAGTTTTGGACACACCTACTCATCCAAGGTTATTTCTCTATTTTTACTATTGTCATCAATGTAGAATAATAGTGAAGACATCAACACTATGAAATAACACAAGGAATCATGTAGTAAACATAAAAGTGTTAAAAATAAATCAAATAACATTTATATTTTATATTCTTTAAAGTAGCAACCCTTTGCCTTGATGACAGCTTTGTGCTCTTTGCATTTTCTCAACCAGCTTCATGAGGTAGTCGCCCTATTGGCTGACCCCAAAAAATAAATTGCCAAAGACTTAAGTAAAACTCAATACACCAGCTCATTGTTCTTTTCATTCATTGTCATTTCTTATTTACCCAGGTGACCCGAAGGAAGAATACATTGTCATTTACACCAGCAACCTTCACTTTCTTTCCGTTAAGTTTCAATTTTAAGGGCTTTATTGGCACTGACACATTTGTTTGGATTAGCCAACGTGATCCCTCGCTCTCTCTCTCTCTCCTTTCCTGACCCTCGTAGGTGTGTAGCCTTCTTCCCACCCATTCTGTGTGTCTCCCCTGCTGGACGCGGTGTTCAGCTGTCAAACGCAGGTGCCTGGTTGGCTCGCGGTCAGAGCCGTGGCCTAATGGGAACCCGGGAACGCTGTGTCCAGCTGGGTGGGAGATGCAAATCGGAAAAAGGGGAATGTGACAGTTCCTCCCTCTCTCACAGTCGCGGCCGGAGAGAGCGGTCCATGAAAGTGTCGGATGGGACGGAGGACCGGGGGTTGGCTCAGCAACAGACACACGTGAGACACAAAAGTTTAACTTGTCTTGTTAAATGAGTTGCCGTGACGATGGCTGTGAGCGTTTGTGTCTATGTTTTTGTGTCTGTATGCGTGTGTGTGTGTGTGTGTGTGTGTGTGTGTGGAATTTTAACAGAGCCCAGAGATCTTGAGCAATCCTTAAAAGGACTGGTCGTGTCCAACTGTTAGTCCATATGTGGGCTCCACATGTGTTCTAAAGTCAATGCAGTACATTGAGCTCATTGGTTCTGGAGAACAAAAAAAACTAAATAGTCTACAGTATATATACACACCCTTTGCCTGTCATTTCCATATCCATAAAATACACAGAATCACATCAACTATAATTGTTCTCTGATATGAATGGCGTCAAACATGAATGGCGTCTCCACTGAAGTGGGATCACTGCCTTCTAACGTCTGTATTGCCATGATAGGGTAGTCACTCTGTCTGCTACTCTACTGGTCGTCTTAGCATGTGGTTGCTAAACCCACCCATAACCCCAGCCTCCACCTGTTGGTTCTGTTTCCTTCTGTGGGGGAGGGGGGGGCGCCTTGATCATTGCCATAAATATTGCTATTAACAGTATTACTGTTGATGTCATTTTTAATAGACAATGATATGATGATGGTGAGCTTCTCCAAAGCGACAGAACCCAATGCCATGACATCCTATGTGTTTTGTTGTGCTCTGATTCTCGAATAAATAGTTACACCAATAGGTGGCCTTTCCTGTCTGAACTAGAACCCAAAACATTCCTAACCACTGGCTGACAAGGAGAAAGATCTGTTGTTCTTTCCCTGAGCAAGTTAAATCTAATTGTTTATTGTAGTGCTCCCCTCAACTAACTAGGCAGGTGCTGGGTTAAATTTCTAAGTGAATTCTCGGTTAGACCTTACTTGAACAACAAATCATATCGACACCTGCTTCACTGCTGCTGCTATTACTTGCAGGTAAATTAGATGGAGAACTGACATGGGGAAACTGGTCCAAGTTAACTTAGCTTACGTCCCACAATAACTACAAACAGGAAATGTGTTTGTGTAACATGCCTGATCAGATCCCAAGAATAATTTTATGTGGAGCACCTCAAGGCATGGATTCAGGCATCTGTGTATTTAAATAAGTGAACTTTCCTGTCGGGTTTATAGTGTCTTGGGAAAATTTACTTAAAGGTTAGTTGGACTTTTTGGACATATTAATCTTAGTTGCAGCAAGCTCACATGAAGTTGTGTGGTCTAGAATGGTCCACTGGTCTAAGCTGCTGTTCCCGATGCACAAGTCCTGTCGACTGTTGTTATGAACCCAGCTTACTGCTCTTTCAGCAACAACAAAAAAAACTCCAAACTCTATATCTTTCACCAATTTCCTGTCCAATGAAGAACATACTGCCTGGAAAAAATATATATTAAAAAAAATAACATCAGGTTATTAATTCACGATTCAAACCTCAACTATCCACTTCTTAATGGTCTCTGTCCATTCTTTCATTGTCATTGTTTTTGCACTGAGGCTTTTTTCACTGTCTGATCAAAGTTCTCTTCCATCCTCCATTCCTGCCCAGTGGACCCATTTAGGCATGTGCAAACTATTACCAATCAGAGGTCCACTCTTCACCCATGCCAGGGTCCTTTGATGTAGAGCCTCAGCTCTCACTGCTGTCCAGTTCATAGTTTCCCTGCCACAGCTAACTCCACTCTATTTATCTTAAACACCATAGGGATTAAGAGTGTACAGCGCACATGGCAGACGCTGCTCCATGGAAAAGCAGCCTACGTACTCAAAACCTTCTCCCAAAATAACTTCTGGTGTTTTTCTAAGTTTCGCTATGCTGGTGGAGCAGGTCCTCATGTTGTGATGCTGATTGACATTGCAGAATCGCAGTCACCAGAAGTCACCAAGTGCATTTACACATACTTTGAATTGTATAAATGCAATGACTGGTATATGATTTTTCATCCTTATCCCGCAACCCATTGACACTGATCCCTCCTCCAATCAGGTGGATAAATGCTGCAGGTCAACGGTAAGTAGGGAAGGCTTCCATACTTTTTCCAGTTGGTTCCATACTCCAGGAAGATATATCAAACAGGTGCAACCTCTTTCCTCTGTTGCCAACAAGGGCCACGTTCAATCATACTGGCACTACTGGAGATTTGAGTTACGACTACAGAGTTACAAATACAGAGTTATGAATACAGAGTTACAAATACAGAGTTATGAATACAGAGTTACGAGTACATGTCTTTTACTGACCCCGTAAGGAAAACGGATACTCAACTCATTCTTTGGCTTGTCTCTCTGAGCTTCACAAACACTGCTTACCACTTCCTCCTGTTCCCAACGCCCTACCAACCCATCCACCCCCTACCAACCCACCCACCCCCGAGCAACCACACCACCGCCGAGGATGAGGAGTTAGCAGGCCTAGAGCTCTTCTTGCCTCCTCTTCCAGGGATCATCAGAGATAATGCTGATACAGTTTGACAGCTTTACCGTCCTGGCTGCCTCGACCAGTTCCATGTAAGGATCAACTATAAAGAATAAAAGCCAGTTTACTTCGAAGCCCAGCAGAATAAAATATCAGAAGATTAGTTTTTATCTTTGGAGATTAATCACTGTGTCGTAAAGCTTGAGGGAGTTACTTGTGACTGGCAGTTGGGCCGTAAAGACAATTAATGGATATAAGAGTAAAACAGGCCTGTTAGGCCCCCACGCATATTTAAACGGTCTTTAAGGTGCAATGTGTGGTAGTTACTCTTGTTCAATGGCCTTTGTATTGAGCCGACTACTTATTGATTATCACTTTTTGATTCTTTAAGACTGTGGAGTAACTTAGTGCAACCTTCCATCAACAGCTTGGTGGAGCATTTGGCCGCGTTTGTCAGTTGTGTAGAAAACGAAATGCCAGAGATGCAATTTGGACGAACAAAAATGAAGGATGGTGGCTTTAATTATAATAGCCCTATTCAATGGATGGCAAATGACTGATCATTTAAACATTGAAAGTGGAGGGTTGCAGTGCTGCCGTTAGCATTTGCTGTGTTTTGGTTGTCTCCTCAGTTCATGCATTGACTACATATCGATGACAAAAACCCTGCCTAGTTACTGAACTGTTGAGACAAGCACTTGTTACTGTTCATTTAAATTAATGACATACCTAACCTCACTATGACAATCTCACCTCTATTTTCAGTTATACCATAGCTACCTTTTTAGATTATTGTATAGATTATTTTATAGGTGTGGTGTTTAATCAAGAGGCATAACATGTGGTAAAAATGTATTTATGTCTCATGTCATCGTTTAGTCCAGATTCTCTCAACCCTGAAATGTTTTACTTCTACAATTGAATTCGTAACTGGTTTATGAAGGTACATCTGGGGTTTGTGGTATGGCTACAGGATGTGGTATCAATACAGTAACATGAGATATTCATACAAAAAATATTTACAATTAGCATTCTTGCTATTAAGCATATGTTGTTATCCATAGCTTTTCACTATCATGCAATCCTCCTACAACAGTTTAAAGAGAAGACCACATATACAGTAACAGTCAGTTATAGAGTAGGCATCTACATTTCAACTCGGCAGCCATTTCAAACCAAAGAAGCAATTCTAAAAGTTTTGTTTATCTTATTTTGAAATCAAACTGTTGATATGAACTTGGCTTGATTGGCCCCACAGCCGTCTTGCATCCATTTACATAATTTTTGTATTTTTTTGGGTTCTATTTTTTCCAGTATTTTTTGGGTTCTGTGGTTTATTCTGAACTTTTCCAGAAAACTGTAAATCAGTAACAAAAGATTTGGGATAAACAATAGGAATTACTTTGGTGAGGGATACATATTCTTTGTAGTAAATAAATACAGTGAAGAGTTGGAATATGTGGTTGAAATGGAATTAAGCAAAAATAGAAATTGAGGCGATCTTGGATCTGTCTCGGTCCAGGCATAGAGTACCATAATCCACTATGTAAGTATTCAATGCTAGTTTTCTCACATAAACCGAAATGGAAGAGATCGTGTAAAATGTTTGCTGCCTGGAAATGACTGTACAATTCCTACACTGGTGGTTTGCAATGTTCTCCACAACACATAACAAAGCAGTAGTCAAAACATTTGGTTTTCAAATAAAAATTCTGTATGTCATAATGCAATTTTGTATCTCAGTAAACAAGCAATTTAAAATGTACATTTTGCAATGACACTACCCCACACAGACTCTTTGTCTGAGAGTCATGAATGTTCCCGCTCCTTACAAGGAAAACAACTGCTTCAAGAACCTAAGCTCTTTGGTTGTGTATTTTCTTAATTCAGAACTTTGTGTAAAATAAAATGCAAAATGCTACTCTGAGAAGGTTCCACGGAATGCATATACATCAGTCAAGGATATTTCTATTGTGTTATAATGTGGTACACGTTTCTAAATATAAAGACACATTATACTCAAGAGCATTCACATGAAGCATGGTGTGGCATTACAACTGAAGAATGCCTTTATCTGGGTATTAATTTGACTGTTTGGCACACAATCAGGCAAATGGGTCTTGCATACGGTCCTTCAAAAACACTTCAAAGTCATTTAATGTTGAGGTCATTATTAATGCCACACAAATGACCTGATGGCAGAAGTGGTGTGACCCACTTTTGCCATTTCAAACAAATTTGTAGAAGCTCCATAATTTCCAGAATAAACGTCATTTAGGGAGGTGACCAGAATTTCATTAATATACGCATTTGGGGACTTTTTCAAACAGCATGTTTTTAAAACCTTTTAACCTATAAGAAAAATCCCCATCACACCTCAATTAGCCGTGAAATTCAAAGTTTAAAAGTGAATGTTTTTCATTACAAGGGGCACATATAATCCAGGACCCATTTTGGCTTGCCAGCCCCGCTTTTACGGCCAAGGGCCAAAAATCTCAGAAACCCTTTTCATAAGTACTGTGATATTAATAAGAAAAATAAATCCACAAGAATGCAATATATTAATAATGTGTTAACATCAATACATGAGATGTAGCCAACTAGTGCCAATATCTGTTACCATTATTCCGTATGTGCAAACTGTGCTAAGCACAAAGATTAACACGATTCACATATGTGATGGTTCTGGGCATTCAGATTCTACTGGATAGATTAAACACTATTATATTGCGCTGAATATTCAAAGTCGTAAGTTATGAACAGCAATATTTTCATAACAGAATTATAAACTCCATGGTGATGCAAGTCAATTAAAGAACGTACTTGGGACAGACCATTTTATCTAAACATTTAGAAAATCACTATGGCACAGAGTAAATGTTACTCTTGCTATCTGGAGTGGTTTTCAACTAACCAAGCATGTTCACCATTAGAACATTAATTTACTGTTGCCTTCCAACCCCCCATCCCACCCCCCCCCCCCACTTCGCTCTTTCAGTCTCCAGGAAATATTCTGTTTGCTCTGTGGAAATTCTATCCATGTTTACAGTATTTGACACTGAGAAATGAACTGGTGATAGTTTTCTCTTTGTGTGTATGTTGCTCGGTGAGTTTGAAAAAAGGGTGCATCATGCCAAGTGTGGATCCTCCTGAAGAGTGAATAACACAAATTATCGACCAGGCGATATTGAAATTGCTCCATGCTGATTACCATTTAGATGCACTGTGGTGGTTGTATTACTTAATCTGTCTCAATCACCTGTGCAGGTCCCATCCAGCTATTCATATTTCAACAGATCTTTTTTAAAGGGATCTTTTTTTCAAAGTTGCTCTTGGTTGATTAGATAATTGCATTAATGAGAAATCTAACAGGTGTTCCTAATAATCTTTTAGGTGATACTCACCTAAAGGATTGCGGCAGTCCTGTGGGTGAAAATGCCTTATTGATGCTAGAGGTCAGAGGAGAATGGGCCGACTGATTCAAGCTGATAGAAGAGCAACTTTGACTGAAATAACCACTCATTACAACCGAGGTATGCAGAAAAGCTTTTGTGAAGCCACAACACGCACAACCTTGAGGCGGATGGGCTACAACAGCAGAAGACCCCACCGGGTACCACTCATCTTCTGACCATGTCCACCCCTTTATGACCACCATGTACCCATCCTCTGATGGTTACTTCCAGCAGGATTATGCACCATGTCACAAAGCTTGAATCATTTCAAATTGGTTTCTTGAACATGACAATGAGTTCACTGTACTGAAATGGCCCCCACAGTCACCAGATCTCAACCCAATAGGGCATCTTTGGGATGTGGTGGAACGGGAGCTTTGTGCCCTGGATGTGCATCCCACAAATCTCCATCAACTGCAGGATGCTATCCAATCAATATGGGCCAACATTTCTAAAAAATGCTTTCAGCACCTTGTTGAATCAATGCCACGTAGAATTAAGGCAGTTCTGAAGGCGAAAGGGGGTCTAACACAGTATTAGTATGGTGTTCCTAATAATCCTTTAGGTGAGTGTATATATATATATTTTAAAACACTGTAGTTTTAAAATAAATACTGCTAACTTTTTTGGAGTTTTAAAACTCAGAGAAAGAAAATGATGTTGTTATTAGTCACTTACATTACCAGGCAGTTCAACGCACTTCAGTTCACAGTACTGCTCCTTACTTATTTCCAGCCCACAAAAAAGTGTAATCATAAAATGATTTGTTTCTCGTATAATGTGCTTACCTGCATGTAAACCACCACTGCACAGCTGACAGTAAAGCTTTGTACATTTGTCCAGTATGAGGAATTACGTGATTGCGAGACCAGGGTCCTCAAGGATTAGCCCAGGGTGTCTAGCAAATGGAGGGTGCAGTTGGCCAGCTCTGACTGGGTTTGGTTGGTTAGTAATTGAATGTGGTTGCCCTGCTATTTGCACTGCAGGGACTTCTTGTGGCAGCTTGTCTGCCTGTGAACTCAATCAAGGGGGAAGGCTGGACCATGCGCTCCCTGTGGCACATAGGGATTCCGGTCTAACCTTCCGAGTTGAGCCAGCAGCATGGAAAGCAACAGGATGTCATCGGATAATGTGTTCAGAAAGTCTCTCCATGAAGACAATGTTGCTTTCCACAGAGCCAAAGCAAAACCTGTGATGTGTCCGTTCCGCTTTCACCTGCAGGATATTTCATGTCAAAGAAACTAGTGTAGGTCTGGATGTAACAGTGAGTGAGTGTTTTCCACAACAGGAAAGGTTGGGACCTGCTTGATGAGTGATGCATTTGTTGCATTATCACTGTGACACCTGCTGCATAAGCCAACTAAAAGTGGTGACCCTTCCCTTTAATAATAACATTCAGTCCATACATTTTTTCTCTGTTTTCTACCTGTGCCATATATACAACGATGAGGATAACGTACATTAAAATCAGAAATATCACCTAGTGAAAGCAATATTTTCTGTGAATACAGCTGACAGCTCTGCATGTATGCAACACCAACCCCAAAAACAACCTGTTGCTACACTGCATGTCTCACTGTGGATCTTTCCAAAAGTCAGAGTTAGGGGAAAAAGTGATTGGACAAAGTAGAAATGCAAACTGTGTTGGCTGAATTATTGTGGATGTATGTCTCTGTTTATGACCTGCCCAAATAAACAATTAACAGCGTGTTGGTTTTAAGAAGCCATACAGAACTGCAAACACTGTCTCATACTTTCCCCCCCCCCCTCCTCATTCCCCTGAAATGTGCCAGACCTTGCGCTCTTGTAACCCTATAACCTTGTGTTTCTGACACAGCCCTGCCTCGAACTCTACTTATTTATTAATCAACTACTTTAGCAACATTCGTTTAGGGACAGTCATGTTTTCCTTCTTCACTCCGCAGAAGTATTCATTTTCCTGCTTCAGTTTTTTCTACTGCCTCATCGAAGCCTTTTATGATGGAGCTGTTCAAACTCCTCGACGGCCTCTTTTTCAGCTAGGAATGTGTTTAAACGCCAATGTCTAAATGGGGTACTTTGTTTAGATAAGGTGTGGTTCCATTCGAGTCTCCACTTCAACGAGATCCCCTTTCAAATGATTACATGTTCCAAGCACGAAATAAAACGCAAATGCACCTCCATCTTGGCCCAAATGTCTGTCTTGCCATTGGGAACGTCCCAGGCGTTTGCCTTTAGTTTCTGGCTCCTCATGTTCCTCATGGCTCTCATGCAAAAGAACTTGGCCCGTGACTGCCTCACACACCAGAGTCAGACCTTTCATCTTAGACCCTGTTTTGCTTTGGATTTCTTAATTACCAACCTAAATATGTCAATGAAAGGAGGGGGTGGCACGGATGGAACTGGGAACAGAGGAAGTGGGTAGTCTACATTGACTATAAGCACTTGGCCGTGTCTGCAGACATCAAGGGATCAATTGGCTTGCCTGTCGGTGAAGGTAATAGAACCGTAAGGTTCTTTTTAAGAACAACCCAAGACATTGTGATTGACTGGGTCCCAACCTCAGAAGAAATGCTAGTGCTTAGGCCAGACAAAACACAAGTCTGTGATTATAGAGAGAGGAATGAAAGAGGGAGAAAAAAGCAGGATATGGATTGTACAGTATATATATATATATATATATATATATATATATATATATACTAGGGTTCAAACGTTTGGGGTCACTTAGAAATGTCCTGGTTTTCGAAAGAAAAGCACATTCTTTGTCCATTAAAACACCACCAGGGATTTTGGGCCCCATGAAAATATATCACATCAGGCCCCACACAGATGCGCCGGGGGGGGGGGGGGGGGGCGGCACGATGCATACAGGGGTCGGCGCAATGCATGTGGGGGTGTGGGAGCCAAAAAACCATTCGAGATGTGTGATTGTTTAATATTTGTTGTGAGTGTATAGGGAATAGTATCACTGCCGTATGTACAACATACTGGGTACAACTTGATGTCATAGGCATGGGATGCAGTTTCAATGTGTATCTCACATCTTACCATCACTTTAAGACAGGTGGTGACTGGACTCAACAGCTGTGTGTTCTGCTGTAACCAAGTGGGTGTCAGGGTTTTGGACGGCGGTGCGACACAGTTTTCTTACACAGTTCCATGAGTTATATGTAGGAATTACTTTGTCTAAGAAGATTTTTTTTACGTACTCTGTTAACTGCGTAGCAAACGGAATAGACGCCATATTTTTTTGGGGGGATTCTTAACTACGTGGAGTCCTGTGGAAGTCTGCTCTTTATATTAGCATGCACACGAGTCAAGGAGCTGTTGCCAACAAGTTATCACCAAAGCCAAAGGCACCGTCAGCTCTAAGTGGAATTCACTATTTGATGGAAGACTGATACCCTCTATAAAAAATGTGCTAAAGGCCATCTTTTACAGTCTAAATGTTTTTAATGGTACAAGCCTTGACTAGAAAAATCTCAACATTAATGAATAACTTATATATAAAAAATAAATATAACTTAAATATACATTAACCTCTTCAATTAAATAAATTAATATTATCATCTATATAATTGTGTACAGTAGAATGTTTGAATTCTTCTTTGTATCATGACTGCTTTTTTTTTTTATCGCAGAGAGCCTCTGCAATTCTGCCAACTGACATGTCATTCAACACAATGCTACCCATCTCCTTCAGTTGGGAGTAGGGCTGGTTCAGTGGTATGGGGATCTACTGACAGGGAGTAGGGCTGGTTCAGGGGTATGGGGATGGACAGACAGGGAGTAGGGCTGGTTCAGGGGTATGGGGATGGACAGACAGGGAGTAGGGCTGGTTCAGGGGTATGGGGATGGACGGACAGGGAGTAGGGCTGGTTCAGGGGTATGGGGACGGACAGACAGGGAGTAGGGCTGGTTCAGGGGTATGGGGATGGACAGACAGGGAGTAGGGCTGGTTCAGGGGTATGGGGATGGATGGACAGGGAGTAGGGCTGGTTCAGGGGTATGGGGACGGACAGACAGGGAGTAGGGCTGGTTCAGGGGTATGGAGATGGGCAGACAGGGAGTAGGGCTGGTTCAGGGGTATGGGGATGGACAGACAGGAAGTAGGGCTGGTTCAGGGGTATGGGGATGGACAGACAGGGAGTAGGGCTGGTTCAGGGGTATGGGGATGGACAGACAGGGAGTAGGGCTGGTTCAGGGGTATGGGGATGGACAGACAGGGAGTAGGGCTGGTTCAGGGGTATGGGGATGGACAGACAGGGAGTAGGGCTGGTTCAGGGGTATGGAGATGGGCAGACAGGGAGTAGGGCTGGTTCAGGGTTTTGGGGATGGACAGACAGGAAGTAGGGCTGGTTCAGGGGTATGGGGATGGACAGACAGGGAGTAGGGCTGGTTCAGGGGTATGGGGATGGACAGACAGGGAGTAGGGCTGGTTCAGGGGTATGGGCAGACAGGGAGTAGGGCTGGTTCAGTGGTATGGGGATGGAATTTTCTGTGAAGATATTATGTAACTAATGTTAGGTGTGCTAAAGTAACCTAATTCATTTCCATCAATTACTACACCCACCTTCCTTTGTGAAAATTTGGGTAACATAATGTCGCCCTTTCTTTTGTGTCTACTGTCTTTCATTTAATTTTAGGAAACCCATTTTTTCTTTAGTAAGCTGAGACATCCTTGATGTCCCACCGGAACTCCTCACTCGAAATTCATAACTAGCAAGTACCGATCGCTTCTGGTTTGGAGACAGGACCGAACCATTTCATGTGGAGGGAGGTGTGCGGAATGCACGATACAGAGGCTCTCTGGATGTTTACTTTTTGCCAAATACAAGAAAATGGGATAGGTGGATATGTTCATAATTTAATGTTTTAATTAATAATTTAATAATTTACCTTATGTTCTAATAACTCTTTAGTGCCCCTGTCAGTCACGGGCCTTTAGAATCATTGTATCATCGTCGTGGGTGGCTCCCCGTCAACTGTGTGGAGTCCTTTCGCTTTTTGGGCACCAACATCGCCCAGGACCTCAAGTGGGAGCTGAACATCACCTCTCTTATCAAGAAAGCACAGCCGAGGATGGACTTCCTGCAACACCTGAAAAAGTTCAACCTTCCAACATGTCTACATTAAAATCTACACATGAGCAGGAAAGATTGGGGCTCATCCCTCTCACCCTGGAAATGGACTATTCAGTGCTCTGCCCTCTGGCAGAAGGCTGAGGTCTATCTACCAAAACCTCCCACCACAAGAACAGTTTTGTCCCTACTGCAGTAGGCCTCATGAAGATGCCTACGGAACCAAACTGACCAATCCCAACTTACACACACAACCCTCAACTGGGTAAATCTATTACCCCTCCCACATACTGTACATAAACAACCCTCCACTGGACAAAATCTTGCACCTTAGATATATTTTTTTGTTATTTTTATTAATTTATTAATGCACAGTCTACTATTTTTATGATCAGTCCATTGTTCTTATTTGTGTTTACTTCCCTTTGTACTAATTGTTCCACAAATGGCCAGAACAAATTCCTTGTTTGTTGTGAAACTGACTTGGCAATAAAAATCTTTCTGATTTGAACATTTATTTTTTACTTTTTCTTTCTGAAAATGTTTATATTATTCCCTTCACAGAGCAGTGCAAACTGGCTCGAACCAGAATAGAAAGAGGAGTGGGAGGTCCCGTTGCACAACAGAGCAAGAGGAGAAATTAATTAGGGTGTCTTGTTTGAGAAACAGAAGACATACAAGTAGTCAACTTTCAGCGTTATTAAATAGTACCCACAAAACACCATTCAACGGCGAAGAGGCAACTCAAGAGTTGCAAAGAACAGCCATATCTCAGACTGGCCAATAGAAAGAAAAGATTATCATTGACAAGAGAACACAGTACTGGACATAGGAAGATTGTAAATAAAGTGTTATGGACAGACAAATCTAGGTTTGTGGTGTTAAGATCACAAAGAACATTTGTGAGACGCAGACCAAATGACAAGATGCTGGAGGAATGCTTGACGCCATCTGTCAAGCATGGTGGAAGCAATGTGATACTCTTGGGGTGCTTTGGTGGTGGTAAAAAGGGAGATTTGTACAGGGTAAAAGAGATCTTGAAGAAGGAACGCTATCATATTATTTTGCAAAGCCATGCCATACCCTGTGGATGGCGTTTGATTGGAGACAATTTCCTCCTACAGGACAATGACCCAAAGCACAACTCCAAACTATGCAAGATATATTTATGTTAGAAACAGTCAGCAGGTATTCTGTCTATAATGGAGTGGCCAGCAAAACAGATTTGAACTCTATTGAGCTATTGTGGGACCAGCTTGACCATAGTGTCCATCAAGCCAATCCAACTTGTGGGAGGTGCTTCAGGAAGCATAGGGTGACTCAACAAAGAGACAACTAGAATGCCAAAGGGATGCATGGCTGTAATTGGAGTGTTCTTTGACAAAACAGCAAAGTTTAAATGACACAATAATTTGTAAACCTTGTCAATGACTATAACCTTGTCAATGACTATACATTCTATTCATTTTGCTATATGTCCTATGCAAACTAATTTCACGGATTCATAGAAAATTTTGACATTTCTAAGTGACCCCAAATTTTGAACGGTAGTGTATGTGTAAATACACTCACCTAAAGGATTATTAGTAACACCTGTTCAATTTCTCATTAATGCAATTATCTAATCAACCAATCACATGGCAGTTGCTTCAATGCACTCAGGGGTGTGGTCCTGGTCAAGACAATCCACCGAACTCCAAACTGAATGTCAGAATGGGAAAGAAAGGTGATTTAAGCAATTTTGAGCGTGGCATGGTTGTTGGTGCCAGACGGGCCGGTCTGAGTATTTCACAATCTGCTCGGTTACTGGGATTTTCACGCACAACCATTTCTAGGGTTTACAAAGAATGGTGTGAAAAGGGAAAAACATCCAGTATGCGGCAGTCCATTTTCGCCCAGTCCGTGGGGGCGAAAATGCCTTGTTGATGCTAGAGGCCAGA
Source organism: Esox lucius (assembly GCF_011004845.1). Taxonomy (NCBI): domain Eukaryota; kingdom Metazoa; phylum Chordata; class Actinopteri; order Esociformes; family Esocidae; genus Esox; species Esox lucius. The sequence goes on from NC_047588.1 coordinate 36,687,555, forward strand.
GGAGAAAGGGCCGACTGATTCAAGCTGAGCACGAAGATTAACTTTGACTGAAATAACCACTCGTTACAACCGAGGTATGCAGCAAAGCATTTGTGAAGCCACAACACGCACAACCTTGAGGCAGATTGGCTACAACAGCAGAAGACCCCACCGGGTACCACTCATCTCCACTACAAATAGGAAAAAGAGGCTACAATTTGCACCAGGTCATGGTGGGGCAGGCTGGTGGTGGTGGTGTAATGGTGTGGGGGATGATTTCTTGGCACACTTTAGGCCCCTTAGTGCCAATTGGGCATTGTTTAAATGCCACGGCCTACCTGAACATTGTTTCTGACCATGTCCATCCCTTTATGACCACCATGTACCCATCCTCTGATGGCTACTTCCAGCAGTAAAATGCACCATGTCACAAAGCTTGAATCATTTCAAATTGGTTTCTTGAACATGATAATGAGTTCACTGTAATGGCCCCCATAGTCACCAGATCTCAACCCAATAGAGCATCGGGAGCTTCGTGGCCTGGATGTGCATCCCACAAATCCCCATCAACTACAAGATGCTATCCTATCAATATGGGCCAACATTTCTAAAGAATGCTTTGAGCACCTTGTTGAATCAATGCAACGTAGAATTAAGGCAGTTCTGAAGGCGAAAGGGGGTCAAACACAGTATTAGTATGGTGTTCCTAATAATCGTTTAGGTGAGTGTATATTTCTATATACAGTACTCACATACATACATCAACATGTATGTAGAGAATATAATTTGCCTGAAAATCAAAGCCACTTAAAAAAGTAATGCACATGCTTGACAATTGGATTAAGTTCTAGGCCTCATTCGCTTTGGGCAAGATGTCTGGCAGATGTCTATGCCAGAAGCTTACTGTGAGAAAGCAGTTTTAACTCAAGGTTTAACAACAAGTCCTCTGGACAGTAATGAACACACCCCATAAAATACGTACAAACATACAACCTACAAATATACAAAAAATTTGTCATTGTTTTCTGTTACTCTAGGCTACAATGGCAAACAATGGTTATTAGAATTTCTCTGTGTATAGAAATCCTCCAAATTATTGCATCATACTTAATATTCAATAAATAAATCACATAACAATAGTGATAATAATTAATGGCTGTAGATTTACTTAACCAAAATCACATAATATATGTAGCTCTTTTGCAAGACAATGAATTTTTAAGACACAATGATTGAAAGACATTATGAGAAAACAGTCGCTTACAGGCAAAGGATAACATGACCACAATGTGCACCCATCAAAGTAACACCCAACCAACAACCATACAGTAGCCTCCAGAGTCAGGGACACAGACATCTCACCCCAATAAGGTCCAAGTAAAATTGTAAACAGGTTAACTCTCGCTTGGAAACAGGCAATACATATGTGAGGATGCTGTTTGTGGACTACAGCTCTGCATTCAACGCTATTGTGCCCGCCATGCTTGTTCCTAAGCTCAGGACCCTTGGACTTAATACCGCCCTCTGCAATTGGATCCTAGATGTCCTGACGGGCAAACAGCAGGTGGTGAGAACGGGCAACCTCACCTCCTCTGCACTGACCGTGATCACTGGAGCCCCACAGGGATGCGCACTCAGTCCCCTCCTGTACTCCCTGTTCAGGCATGACGGCATGGCCACACAGCTCCAAAATGGCCCTCAAATTTGTGGACGACACTACCATCCTGGGTCTCATCTCCAACAACAATGAGATGATGAGAAAAGAGGTAAAGAACCTGGCAAGAAATTGATTTGCATTTTATTGTTGCTTTAGTTTATTATTATTTTTTGTTTGGCTATATTTTTGCTTATATATTCTTCTTAACTCTCACTACGTAGTTGTTGGGTGCCATGTCACAAGAATCTCATTGTGCAGGATGACGCTGTGTTGTTCAGTGCATTTGTCAAATAAACCTTGAAACTTGTCAATTCAAAATGCTTCTTTAACACTCTTCAATTGCTGATGCCTTCTTCCCAATTTAGAGGACAAAAAATTTAGAGGACATTCGACAGGCCTTTTCAGCTGTTATATTTACATTAAAGTTAGAATGAAATCCCTGGTGAGCTCAGTGGACCAAAGAATGGTCACCACAAGGAGCATTAATTCCAGGAGGTAGGCCTGGATGTGTCAGCCAATACCATCCGAGGAACACTTCACCAGCCAAACTAAAGAGGCTGGCCTGGAAAAACACCAGTTAGCCTAAAAAATGCCTGAAATGTATCTAAAAGCCTGCAGAACTGTAGAAAAGGTTATTGTGGACAGGTTAAACTAAGACTATCATGTACCGGAGTGATGGCAAAAGGAAAAAGAGAATTAAAAAAATAAACTGGCATACCTAACAACAAGTTATTCAAGGCCAAAGAGTGGAATGTTTTTGACTGGCCAGTTCAATCACCTGATCTGAATCCTCTGGCCAATTCAATCACCCGATCTGAATCCAAGCATACCTCACATGCTGAATACAAGACCCAAATGAAAAAAGATCCTGAAACCAGCAGGAACTGAAGATGGCTCCTAATCTTTCTCCACTAGTTGGCTATCGGTTGCACTTGTGGAGCAAATGGGGCAGTGGTTATTCTCTGAAAAAGGGTCATTTGAAATGTCTTGTGATGTCTCAAGGACTCTATCTCTCTCCAAGCCCCATTCTGCCCCACCCAGTGAAACATAATAGCTGCTGTCTGACATTTGATTGGAAGTAAACTTTTCTAGCATGTTATTCCGCAGCAATCAAAGGTGCAATGTCTTTGTTTCTTTGCCTTTTGTTCATGCCCTACTCTGGCATGGTACCGACACTGTGCCACTCTTTCGTTCCAGCCCCGGGGACTGGGGAGAGGTAGGGTTTCAGATGGTTTGGAAGATGTGCAGGGGACTGCCGTCCTAGTATCAAGAATGAGCTGGTAACACCATTGGGGACAGAGATATACTATGATTGGGCTGAGTGGAAGATCATCTTGCGCTGGGTTGGGACAGGCAAGAGACTGGAGGGTTGGGATGTAGGATAAAAGCATAGCCTGAAAGAAGAGAGGGGCAGTTCCCCTAGCTGCTTCGAAATGGAACCGTTGGAGTTAGGCTTGCCATTGAATGACAATACTCCACAGACCACTCTTGGCTTACTCAGTCACATGTCTTGGTAAAACAGGAATGTATAGAAATACGTCTTGATTATACCCAACACTTCAACTTATTTAGAAGCGGGTCCTTTAAATATACAGGCTTTGTTTGAGGAAACACTTCTAAGCACATTTCCACATATCCTGAAATGGCCTATTTAGAAAGGCCTCTTGGTTTTAAACCAGGAAAATGGCAACCACTGTTGATGCATGATGCTCTAGATCCTGTGATTACATCACGTGGTTGTTCTCACATGGGGGATTGGAGAAAAACATTGGTATTTGCTTTGGATTTCCTGTCATCGTCCATCCCAAGCCTCTGGTTTATCTATGAAATCATATTTATTTACTTAGGTGTTGCTTTGCAAAGGAGTAAAAAAAAGTGGAAATTACTTGTATTTTATCCGTCCGTGGAAATGTGATAACTCAGAAAATGGGAACAAATTCAGCGCTGCACTGTTCAACACCAGCAGCTTCCGGGCATGGTGTGAATAGAATTAAGGATTAGTTCTTATGACAGGATAAAAGTTGATCCACTGTGTTTTGCTAAAGCTTGGATAACATTGTTCCATAATATTTTTCATTTCACAAAACAGGTTTGAGGGTCTGCCACGTTGGTGGTCAGGGGAGTAATAAGGATGTTAACTGTATTGTCTAAGTACAAGATGACCGATTTTTCACCTTGCCAGCTCAAGTATTGACATCTGGCAACCTTTCAGTTACAACAATGGTCTGGTCTGCTGCCCTTTGTGAACAACCTTGTTAATGTTAAGTTTCCGATCAAACATTATATTAATGATACATTGGTTGAAACCAGTTGATTATAGGACTTGTAAAAGTTGTAAATGCAAAAAGTACTGAAACATACACATAATAAGATTCAAAGCTTATAAGTATAAAATGTTTATTTTGATATCAAGGCACTGCTTCGCATTTAGTGATGGACAACTTACGCTTTCTGAAACCGGTGAGACTTACCTAAAGAAAATGGATGAATATTCAAAACACAGTCCACATTAAGATATTAATACCCCGCTAAAAGTTTGTATAGACATCCTGCCAAGTTTGTGGCGCATTAACCAGGGGAATTAATTAAAAGTGCAGATTTGCATCCCACATCACTTGCTTTTCTTTACCATGCAACTGTTGTAATGTTTTGGATGATACATGTCAGACTTTTTTATATTAAATAAAACAAATTAATTGAAAAACCACTGTTTCAACTGAAAATGATTGCTAAATTCTAACAGGATTTGATCTCGTGTCACTATGTTGCCAAGTCTTTGACACTACTCACTGCGGCGCAGATGGAGTTGGAAATGATGAAACTGTTTTAACATGCCTGTAAATTTCAAATGAACCAGAAGCCATTTGCAGAAGCCATTCGCAGAAGTGTCCCAAAGCTGAGGGGGCAAGGGTGTGAGGGCTAATTCATGTTGAATAGAAGTCATTACACACCTGCCATCATTCAAAGTGACTCTGATTAATCACAAATAAAGTTCAGCTGTTTTAGTAGGATTTTCCTATTTTCTTAGTTGGATCTCAGAGCAAAAGTCATGGTCCGCAGAGAGCTTCCAAAGCATCATAGGGATCTCATTGTTAAAAGATATCAGTCAGGAGAAGGGTACTAAATAATTTCTAAAGTATTAGATATACTATGGAACACATTGAAGTCAGTCATCATCAAGTGGAGAACATTTCTGGCAAGTACTGGATGTGTGCTACATGTGATAACAATCTCCCATATTCTTCATGTGAATGGGCTATGTGGAAGGGTGGCAAGACGGAAGCCTTTTCTTACAAAGAAAAACATTCAAGCCCGGCTGAAGTTTGCAAAAACAAACATCAAGTCCCCCAAAAGCACTTGGGAAAATGTGTTATGATCTGATGAACGTTTTGGCCATAATTCCAAAAGGTATGTTTAGCGCAAAAACATCACTGCACATCCCCCAAAGAACACCATACCCACAGTGAAGCGTGCTGGTGGCATGGTTGGGGCTGTTTTTCTTCAGCTGGAACTGGGGCCACCTCATACTGAACTAAGTCTTAAGTTAACACCAATCCATCTGAAAATAAGTAAACAATTGTTGCTATTAAAGTGGCAAAAGTGCGTATAAAGGATAGCTCAGACTCATTTAGTGGTCAAAAATGGGTGCAAAAAGAAACACACTTCAATAAAAAATGACATCTGTTTAGTCATTTATTCATGTATGTATGTATCTACACTCACCTAAAGGATTATTAGGAACACCTGTTCAATTTCTCATTAATGCAATTATCTAATCAACCAATCACATGGCAGTTGCTTCAATGCATTTAGGGGTGTGGTCCTGGTCAAGACATTCTCCTGAACTCCAAACTGAATGTCAGAATAGGAAAGAAAGGTGATTTAAGCAATTTTGAGCCATGGTTGTTGGTGCCAGACGGGCCGGTCTGAGTATTTCATAATCTGCTCAGTTACTGGGATTTTCACGCACAACCATTTCTAGGGTTTACAAAGAATGGTGTGCAAAGGGAAAAACATCCAGTATGCGGCAGCCCTGTGGGCGAAAATGCCTTGTCTATGCTAGAGGTCAGAGGAGAATGGGCCGACTGATTCAAGCTGATAGAAGAGCAACTTTGACTGAAATAACCACTCGTTACAACCGAGGTATGCAGCAAAGCATTTGTGAAGCCACAACATGCACAACCTTGAGGCGGATGGGCTACAACAGCAGAAGACCCCACCGGGTACCACTCATCTCCACTACAAATCGGAAAAAGAGGCTACAATTTGCACGAGCTCACCAAAATTGGACAGTTGAAGACTGGAAGAATGTTGCCTGGTCTGATGAGTCTCGATTTCTGTTGAGACATTCAGATGGTAGAGTCAGAATTAGGCGTAAACAGAATGAGAACATGGATCCATCATGCCTTGTTACCACTGTGCAGGCTGGTGGTGGTGTAATAGTGTGGGGGATTTTATCTTGGCACACTTTAGGCCCCTTAGTGCCAATTGGGCATCGTTTAAATGCCACGGCCTACCTGAGCATTGTTTCTGACCATGTCCATCCCTTTATGACCACCATGTACCCATCCTCTGATGGTTACTTCCAGCAGGATAATGCACCATGCCAATCATTTCAAATTGGTTTCTTGAACATGACAATGAGTTCACTGTACTGAAATGGCCCCCACAGTCACCAGATCTCAACCCAATAGAGCATCTTTGGGATGTGGTGGAACGGGAGCTTCGTGCCCTGGATGTGCATCCCATAAATCTCCATCAACTGCAAGATGCTATCCTATTAATATGGGCCAACATTTCTAAAGAATGCTTTCAGCACCTTGTTGAATCAATGCCACGTAGAATTAAGGCAGTTCAGAAGGCGAAAGAGGGTCAAACACAGTATTATTATGGTGTTCCTAATAATCCTTTAGGTGAGTGCATGTATGTGTGTATGTACTGTACGTGTGTGTGTGTGTTTGTGTATGTATGTATGTGTTTTGCTGTGAGTTTCTAAGCAACAGAGTAGTAAAAGCCTCCAACCTTATTAGGCATTAGTTCTGAAACTCAAAATGAAATAGAGGATACATGTTATTAGCTTCTCAAACCAATTCCATATGTTTGCTCTGTAGAAATTGCTAATAAAAAAATAAACAGGACTGCTGAACAGAATTATAAGAATCTATATTGTCATCGGCACCAATGCATTGATTCGGACCACTTTTGTACTTGCAGTACAATGAGAAAGGTTCTTGACAGGGCATGTCTCAGAGATGGCATGTCCCAACCTTTGAGACTCCTGAGCCAGTTGTTAATTGCTGTGATATGGCAAGGTATATTAACAACTAAGAGGAGGAAAAAGGGAGTTAAAACAAAATAGAAACCCTAAAAAGACATTGTATCTTCCGAATAAACACGGTCAATTAATTCCCCGGGTTCAAGAAAGCAGTTGACTTCAGTCTCACATTGGGAATAACACGTTTCCAGAAGCCTTGTTGAGTTTCCAATGTGAACTCAATGGAGGGGAGACCTCTCTAAGTGGCTGGAGATTTGCAGCATGGATGAGGTGGATGAGGATCGCTGTCTGACAACACTTGACAGGAGTTCAGCCCAGCTCACTCGGTGGAAAGGACAGTGGAGCACTTTGAAGCTCGGTGACATTGCAAATCTGAGCCAGCAGCCCTGTGGAGATCAGATCAGAATTTGGCCTCCACTGTCTCCCAGCTGTGTTACAGAGAGAACATTTGGCCATTTACATTTTTTTTTTGCAACCGGCTCACCTTTTTTTTTTTTTTACTTTCACTCGATATCCTCTGTCCCGTGAAGAACTTGAAAGAGCCAGGCCTTTTTTTTTCCATAAAAGCTTGCCAAATGTTGTACGTTTGATCCTCTTGATTTCTTCCCTCACTCTTTGGGTCCAGGTTTGAAATCTGTTCACAAACGAACGTGCCTGTGCCAAAACATGAAAGCAAACGACAAAAGCATAATTAATCTCATTATCACCATGGGCCATCAGTTTGCATACTTTACTTGATTAATAGCTAGGCAGCAAAGATGGATTCTCTTACAACAGAAGCATATCTGTGGGTTAGGTTTCACTTGCTGTGTATGTATGTGTGTGTACAGATGGCCCAGCCACCTCAGAGCTTTACTTTAATTCACTCCGGCACCTTAATATCATATGGAGTTCATAGATAAACAATTTACATGTTGGTCATTTAGAAAACACTCTTATGCAAAGCAACTTACAATAAACCTTTACTCAATAGAGTAGCTATTAGCAAAGTAAATTGCAGTTTTGTTCGCATGAGTTTCCTCTGCTCTACGCAGATATGTGTGGAGGGCCAGTAGAGGAGCTCTTTCTTCTGGTCTAAAGATCATATTTCCCAGTGCAACAACATCTGTCATTGCCTTGTGTAAGAGTGCCATCTTTCACATGGAACACTGAATTGGTTCCCTGACTCTTTTATGCAGTAATTACCATAAGAGTAGCATTCATCCCCAGCTTCCAATTGGCTCATTCATTTCTAATCCTCCCACTTGCGACTAAAAAACATTTTTTAAGCATTATATGCGTGCAATTTAGGCAAGCAATGATGTATGCAAGATACTCTGATAACAGTACCAGCTGGTTTCTTAAAATAATAACGTGTACATTTTCAGATCCCACATGGCAAAAGTGAGAATCATACAGTATCACTATAGGCAAAATATGTAACACTAAAACTAATTTAGAAGCATTTACAGTAAACATTATTTGGTCCTTAGCCCAGCAGTGACCACATGGAGATGCCCCTGTGATGACCCAAGGAATTGGAGTCGGGGTCCCCCACGCCCTACATATTGAGCAGTCTTGGGCGCAACCCGCACAAAGATTCCCCCTCCTAAAAGCCCCTTCCAGGCTCATTATTAACGATACTATAAAAATGATATATCTTGATATAAAAATGTCACATTCCCACTCCATCCACCGCCTTCCTGTTATGGTTGGAATTCGAGCCGTTTTGTTTTCCTGCCGTGTTTACAGGCGAGCCTATAGAGGTGATGTTAGTCTGGGCTGTCAAAAAAACACCCAGGAACGAGTGATGCCACGGCGGCATATAGGGGCGCAGTCAATGCCGCCCACGGGGGGAATTAATATTTTTACAGAGGCATCACACAGCAGGTGAACGATGATTGTGCTTTTTGTGGTGGACTTTATCTTCCTCTTTCTCTGTGATATACGCTCCCTGTCAGATCCTGCCGGCTCAGAGAATGAATCAAGAGGAAACAAGCAGAAGAACAGCAATAAAACTGACCTGCTCGTGTTTAGATACGCTAAATTTTCAAGTGTAGAATGTGTTTAATGAGGCCATCATGAGGTCATTCTAAAGATTGATACAACATAATACTGATGGATATGGCGGCTATTTAGTGGGGTATGGCCTTTGGATACTGACGGAAATGATACATCAGACGTATATGGCTTTCAGACAGATGTAAGACACAACACTACAGTGTATATGTTACTGTACATCATTAGCGTGAGTATCTTCTTTCAAGTCCATGGCCTCTGAAGACACACTTGAAAGAAACACTTGGGCTACCCATTCAGTGATATTTCTTTATTTTTACTATTTTTCACATTGTGGAATAATAGTGAAGACATCAAAACAATGAAATAGCACACATGGAATCATGTTGTAACAAAAAGTGTTAAACAAATCAAAATGTTATATTATATATTTTCTAAATAGCTACACTTTGCCTTGACTGTAGCTTTGCACACTATTGGCTGTCTTTAAACCAGCTAAATGAGGTAATCACCTGGAATGCTTTTCCAACAGTCTTGAAGGTGTTCCCATATATGCTGAGCACTTTTTGGCTGCTTTTCCTTCACTTTGCAGTCCAACTCATCCCAAACCATGTCAACTGGGTTAAGGTCAGATTATTGTGGAGGCCAGGTCATCTGATGCAGCACTCCATCACTCTCTTACTTGGGGGTGTGTTTCAAGGCATTGCCCGATTGAAAAACAAATCATAGTCCCACTAAGTGCAAACCAGAAGAGATGCCGTATCACTGCAGAATGGTGTGGTAGCCCTGAATTCAAAATAAATTACTGACAGTGTCATTAGCAAAACACCCCCACACCATCGCACCACCTCTTCCATGCTTCATGATGGGTACAACACTTGCAGATATTATCCGTTCACCCACTCAGCATCTCATAAAGACAAAGTGGTTGAAACCCAAAATTATGGATTCATCATACCAAAGGACAAATTGCCATTGGTTTAATGTCGATTTATCTTATGTCTTGACCCAAGCAAGTAAATGATGATTCCATATATGTGATTTTATAGTATGATGTCTACATTATTATTATATAATGTAAAAAACATTTTAAAATAAAGAAATAACCTTGAAAGAGTAGGTATGTCCACAAATGTGACTGGTACTTTAGGTTCTGCTTCTGAGCAGTGGAAACATATATTATAAAGGAATGCAAGAACATTTCCTGATGTAGTGGAGCAACTTTAAGATGTTAAGGTGGTATTCATGACCTTGACTACTCCCCATTCTATACGCATTAGTACATTAGACAGCAAAGCAGAGGCAGAAGACAGCACAACTGAGTCTACCTAAACTTCCAATGACATACTCTGGAACAAGGAAAACACTTTTGAAAGGCATTAGTTGATGTATGTTTCATGCCTGTTGTAGCATTTGAGTGTTTATTAAGTAAACGGTAGGTATTCTTTGAAAGTCAAACTGGTACACAGTCAGTAATTGTGTTTTCAGAAATCACCATCACCTTTGTGAAATAAGTTCACATACCCAGCCTCATCGTGACTAGTCCTGTATTTCATGTGAGTTATGCTGACAAAACTTGTCTTTAAAACTGAGAAATGGCAACACTAACTTGAGCTACTCCTCCAACATTCTTTCATAGCATTGCAAGCGTTAACATTGCCCTGAATGTCATGTTTAGACTTAGTTATTGAACACAGACAGTCTGTGTCTCCTAGATACCTTCATGGGACCGACTGCCTCTTTCTGCCATGTGACTTTAATTCCAGGCATTCTTCCTCTGCATTTTTCAGATAATGAGTTGACAGAACATTATCAGGGTGTCTTCTAGATAAACAAACAGAGCTAGGGAGTAGCTTGTTAGCATTGCCATCACTACATGCTGCTGTAAGCAGAGCTATTTGTAAATGGTGAAAAAAAACACATGTTTTTTCTTCTTCATTTGACCAGTGTTAAACTTGCATTCTGACTAGTGTGAAGAGATACTAATGCCAACATAGAAGCTGAATTCCATACACATGCTTCAGCTCGTCAGTGGATTGAGCGATAAAGTATGCTAATAACTCAATTATAGCCTTGGTATATGTTTTTCTTTAGTGTGGAATCTGCAAAACAATCATGACCCTCAAAGGGCAGGCTGATTGCCAGTTTCACACTAAACTCACCCCACAGAGCTTTAGAAGAAAGCATCGGAAGCTCCAGATTAGCAATAATGGATGCAGCGAGACTGCGAGGCAGACTTTCTATGTGTGGGGATTGAGATGCATGCATCCTACTGCCTCCATACTAAGTCTGATGCCCCAAACTGTTCCTCAGACAGCAAGACCTGTACATCCACAGGGGCCTTTGCAATGTACATTCAGAAATAGAATGAATTGATGTAACTTGATGAAATAATTATTGTTTGGGCAGCAAGGTAACCTGGCAGTGTCAAGAGCTTTGGGCAAGTACATTTTAGGTTGCTGTTTCTAGTCCCAGAGCTGACAAGGTGAAACTCTAGGGCATGTCCTTGAGAATGTCTGTTAAACCTAATTGTTACCAGGTCATTGCTTTAAGTAAGATCTGTCGTTAAGAATTTCAATTAACAGGTGTGCCTTGTTAAGCGTCAATTAGTGGAATTTATTTCCTTCTTAATGCGTTTGAGACAATCTGTTCTGTCGTGACAAGGTAGGGCTGGTATACATAATTTTGTCTGTACAAAATCGTACATATGCTTGAGCTTTGACAGCTACCAGATCTTGACCTAGTTGAACGCCTATTGTATGGGAGACTTTGGACCTGATTTCTTAGATAGGGCTTTCTGCAATTATTGTCACCAAAGGAGGGAATATCTTTTGGAAGAACAGTATTCATCCCTCAAGTCGAGTTCCAGAAAAAACAAGAATTACATTTATGGCAAGAGGAACCTCTGAAGTGTATCATCAGCCAATGGGGGTATCAAACATACATTTTAGATCCAAAAGTTTACTGAAGAAGTTCTGTCAACAGTGAGAAGTAGCTGGATTCTGACCCGTTTTAGATTAATTCCAAATAGTCAATGAATTAATGAAATAAATGAATTGAATATATAAAGAAAGTATTACAATTACAGTACAGTAGCAAAAGTTCTCTGGAGATTCAAGATGTTTGCAATAGCATATCAAAGACAGCAAATCAACTGAGACATTTTATTATTTTTGGAAAATACATGCCCATTTTGAATTTCATGCCAGCAACCCATTTCAAAAAAGTTGGGATAGGGCCATGTTTACTACTGTGGTGCAACACTTCTTCTTTTAACAATACTCTGTAAGTGTTTGGAAACTGGGGAAGCCAATTGCTGTTGTTTTGAAAGTGAAATGTTTGCCCATTCTTGCTTCATACTTGGCCCTCTTTCAGGGTGGGGGTTGGTGGGGGCCTTCCCCGGATAGGGCCACAGTGTCACTGGACCCTCCTGTCTCAGCCCCACGGTCTTACGCTGCTATGTTATTGTGCTGGGGGAGTAGGGTCAGTTCTTCTTCTCCACTATAAATCCCTGTAGATCTAAGGAATTAAATGTTCCCTGTTTCCTGCCGTTTTAACCTAGGAGGACATGAGGTCTTGGCCCACACCTGAGGAGTACCAGGCTTGAAAGACCCATTGGTTTCCTTGTCCAAAGTCCTCCTGGTTGTGTTGCAGATCAAGATTATACCTACGTTTAAATGGACTCTGGACTCTCATGCATTTATTAATTATTACAATTTGTACTCTTAATATGTTCCCCCGGCACAGCCAGAAGAGGACTGGCCACCAATCTGAGGGAGTTTTTCCTAGCCACTGAAATTCAACCCTACTGTTGTATGGTCCTTGGGGTTTAAGGCTGGGTGTTTTGTAAAAGCACTTTGTGACAACTGCTGATGAAAAAGGGCTTTATAAATAAATTTGATTGAAATAAATTTGATCATATAGGATTTCAGCTGCTCAACAGTTTGTGGTCTCCTTTGTCGTATTTTTCGTTTCATAATGCACCAAATGGTGAAACAAACCTACTGTTGTGCTCAAAAGTTTGCAAACCCTTGGAGCACTGGTAATATACACTGAAACATATTATAAACGCAACACTTTTGTTTTTGCCCCCATTTATCATGAGCTGAACTCAAAGATCTAAGACTTTTTCTGTATACACAAAAGGCCTATTTCTCTCAAATATTGTTCACAATTCTGTCTAAATCTGTATTAGTGAGCACTTCTCCTTAGCCGAGATAACCCGTCCACATCACAGGTGTGGCATATCAAGATGCTGATTAGACAGCATGATTAATTTTGCATAGGTGTGCCTTAGGCTGGCCACAATAAAAGGCCACTCTAAAATGTGCAGTTCCATCACACAGCACAATGCCACAGATGCAAGTTTTGAGGGAGCGTGCAATTGGCATGCTGACTGCAGGAATGTCCTCCAAAGCTGTTGCCCATAAATTGAATGTTAATTTCTCTACCATATGTAATCTCCAAAGGCGTTTCAGAGAATTTGGAAGTATATCCAACCGGCCCCACAACCGCAGACCACGTGTAACCACATCTGCCCAGGACCTCCACATCCAACATCTTCACCTCCAATATCGTCTAAAACCAGCCACCCGGACCGCTGCTGCAACAATCGGTTTGCATAACCAAAGAAATTCTGCACAAACTGTCAGAAACCGTCTCAGGGAAGATCATCTGCATGCTCGTCGTCCACATTAGGGTCTCGACCTGACTGCAGTTCGTCGTTGTAACCAACTTGAGTGGGCGAATGCTCACATTCGATGGTGTCTGTCACTTTGGAGAGGTGTTCTCTTCACGGAAAAAATCCCGGTTTTCACAGTACAGGGCAGATGGCAGACAGCGTGTATGGCGTTGTGTGGGTGTTGTAAACGTTGTGGATTTGCTGATGTCAATGTTGTGGATCGAGTGGCCTATGATGGCAGTGGGGTTATACTATGGGCAGGCGTGTGGTATGGACAACGAACACAGGTTCATTTTATTGATGGCATTTTGAATGCTCAGAGATACCGTGACGAGATCCTGAGGCCCATTGTTGTGCCATTCATCCATGACCATCAGCTCATGTTGCAGCATGATAATGCACTGCCCCATGTTGCAAGGATCTGTACACAATTCTTGGAAGCTGAAAACATCCCAGTTCTTGCATGGCCAGCATACCCATTAAGCATGTTTGGCAAGCTCTGGATCGGCGTATACGACAGCGTGTTCCAGGTCCTGCCAATATCCAGCAACTTCGCCGAGCCATTGAAGAGGAGTGGACCAACATTCTACAGGCCACAATCAACAACCTGATCAACTCTATGCGAAGGAGATGTGTTGCATTGCGTGAGGCAAATGGTTGTCACACCAGATACTGAATGGTTTTCGGACCCCCCCAATACAGTGAAACTGCACATTTTAGAGTGGCCTTTTATTGTGGCCAGCCTAAGGCACAACTGTGCAATAATCATGCTGTCTAATCAGCATCTTGATATGCCACACCTGTGATGTGGATGGGTTATCTCAGCTAAGGAGAAGTGCTCACTAACACAGATTTAGACAGATTTGTGGACAGTATTTGAGAGAAATAGGCCTTTTGTGTATATAGAGAAAGTCTTAGATCTTTCAGTTCAGCTAATGATAAATGGGGCAAAAATAAAAGTGTTGCATTTATAATTTTGTTCAGTATATGTACCATTTGTAAAGAAAACATGAGTGTGCAGGCAAAATATGTGATGCTGCATTCTGGCAATTCTGATAACCTTGTTGAGGGCATGTCTGTGATCAGCCTTAGGACTTCTCTCCTGCCCTTTTGAGCCACTCTCACATTGGTCATTGTAATAGTTAGCTTTGGATATTAGGGTTTCAGCCGCTCTCTGTTGAAATGCTGTAGTAACTGTTAGTGTTGGTTCTTGCAACTATAGAACTCCAAATTAAATGAATGCCTTCTGTCCACTGTTTCACCTGCAGTGGGCTGCCAAATTAACCAAAGGACTTCTGGAAATCTAGAAGTAAAATCATATAGTCAGAATATAAAATCAACATCAAGTAATTAATGATATTAAACCCTACCCGGCCATATCTTCAGATAAAGCACCTGGACATTTTAATTTCCGTAAAGCATACTTTTCTGAGTTCCTCTTTTCCAAGTAAAAAAAGCATTATTCTTCGAATTTTCTGTTATCCATTGTCATACCTTCTTCTTATCCACTGAGATTGGGGAGAAATTTCACTGACAAGGCTTCTACCGACAATTTATCTTTCTGTACATGGGCCTTGCCATGCTTCATTGCCAATCTTCTAATCTTCAACCACTTTTGGTCCCAGGGTTCCCAATAGTCGCAAATCACAATCACAAATGGCTAATTTGCGGTGTTCTTTAGTAAGAGATTTGACATTGTAATGTATTTTGAGTTGATTTTACAAACTGCAGCACCCACCGTTGAAGTGCACTGTTAATTCCAACTTTGCTTCGACCAATGCAGACTAAGTACTTGCCAGTCCATCCATTAAGCCACAATTTAACTGTACAGGACGCCAGTTCCATTTATCCTATTTCTATGACTTGACCTCTATAAGCTGACTCCATACAGGAAGTGATGGGTAACAGGTCATTCTGCGAGCCTGAGCAGATGAAACATCACATCAAACAGCAAACAGGATGTCCACGGTAAAGGAGAAGAAGGTGTTCGAGGATTTTGGGTGGTGTATGTCTGTGTGTGTGTGTGTGTGTGTGTGTGTGTCTGTGTGTGTGTGTGTGTGTGTGTGTGTGTGTCTGTGTGTGTGTGTGTGTGTGTGTGTGTGTGTGTGGGGTCGGGTTGGGTGCCGGTTGGGGAAGACTAGGAATGTGTTGTGTGTAAAGGGGATGTGTTGCTATAGTTACCGTCTAAAAAAGAGGGAGGTGGGACAGAAGGTGTAGATGGGGAGAATTGTGGGAGTGGGTGCAAATAGGGGGAAGGCGGGATGGCTGGAGAGGACATGTTGCATAGGGAGGGGTGGATGTTTGGAGAGGGTTAGGGGAATGGATGAGGTGTCAGGGAGGGAGAGGGCTGGGCAGGATACTGAACCCTGCGGGCGGAGGCTGGAGCCCAGTGGAACGGAGCATCTGGCTGGCTCAACTCCCTCTTTTTCCCTCTCTTCCTTCACTTTTTCTCATTTGCTCACTCGAGCTCTTCTTCCATCTCTCTTCCTCTCCTTTCCCCCTATTTTTTTCTCTGTTCTTGCCCTTCTTGACCCCATTAGCTCCCGCCCTCCTGCCCTTTCTCACTCCTTCCACCTCTCTCTCTACCTCTCTCCTTCCCTCTGTCTCTTTCTCTTTCCATTCCTCTCTTTCTTCTTACCACCATCTCGTTAGCCTCTCTGTATTCCTCCCTCTTTCTCTCTATCGTTGGCTCTCTCACCCCTTTCCTCTCAACTCCCGTCTCTCTCTCTCTTTATCCCACTTTATCCCCAAGGACAGGCTGGTTTGAATCAACATGTGGACCTGGGATGGCCCCCACGTGCCTCTTCCTTCACCAATAATTTTCATCTGACAGTTGTTATCTTAGGAAAATGGCGGTAACACTGACTGTCACTCAAACAGCAGACATGAAAGATATGTGTGTGTGTGGGGGGGGGGGGGGGGGGAGCTGTGGAGTAGGGAAGCTGGTGGCAAGTACGGTGGGGCACAGCAAAAGACCATGACTGTGTCCAGGGGGGTGGCCCAAAAATCTGTTGACCACCCCAATGGCTAACCCAGAAATGTAAAGGCCTGATAGGTCGGTGAGGAAGTTAATAAACTCAATGTGGTGGGATATCAACCAAAAGCTAAAGCAGCAGGCTGATCTGATGTCACCAGAATAATAAGCCAAAGTGATATTCACTATCCCAAAGAAAGCCATAGCAATGTAGTCACAAAAGTTTACACATCAACATCCACAACATTTTCAAAGATATCTGAACAGCAAGACGTGACATATGATGTAGATTTGCTATATTCTACACAAAGAAGAAATTTGCTTCTAGGATCCATAAAGTCCATCATAATGAGTGTTCAGTCCTACTGATTAGTCCTGAGTGGGGACATTTAAAGGTCCTGAATAGAATTGTCCTTTTTTTGTAAATACAAAAATAGTCTATTGAATTGTATTTTATGTTTTTATTTGTGATGTTGTGTAAAGCGCAGTAAGGAGTACAGAATAAGTTTGAATTCAAATTGTCAGCCTATAAGACTGACTTACTGACAACTCCTCTGTGTGAGCTGCAAAAGGTAGCAAGTGCGAAAAAAGGAGAGGAAAAAACGAAAGTAACAAAGCAGCACCGACACAGCGAACCACGTTTCTTGATTTTATAGGCAAAAGGCACAGCAGCACACAGTCTCAAACGATACTGTACATGGACACAATAACCGTGAGGTGGGAGTGAAAACCAAGAACGAAACATCAAAACGGCTAACTCAAAACAGGTGCTTGTGAAGGGTGAGCTGGAGCCATCTTCTCCTGCCAGCGAGGTGGCATGCCGGAGGGGGAGAAAGCACACTGCGCCACACGGAGCAACCGTCACAGTGCCCCCCTCCCCAGGCGCGGCTGCTGATGACTCCACCTGCTGACGACCCAGGCAGCCCAGAGGGAGGGAGGCTGACGACCCAGGCTGGCCAATCCGGGCGTCGGGCATGAAACTTGGCCGTCAGGGAGGCGTCACAGATGTCCACTGCCTGGACCCAGCTTGGTCTCCACAGGACCGTACCCCGCCCAGTCCAACCAGGTACTGGACCCTCAGCGAACCTCAGCGAACTGGATGGGGGACTGGTAGGGGGTGGAGCATCCCCGCTGGAGTCGTTCGCGGTGCCCTTGACTGTGCGCACACCGTGCAGGAGAGGACGTAGTGCTGCACCCATGCCGCACCCATGCCAGGCCACCAGTACTTCTCCCGGAGCGGGTCCGGGTGATGCAATGCCTGGTTGACTGGTCGCTGGCTCAGAATGGGTGTGTCACTAGGCAGTTCAGCCCCCGGTTATGCAGGCGGGAGAGTGCATCCGCCATGACGTTCTTCATACCTGGTCGGTACGTCAGGATGAACTGGAAGTGCTCGAAGAACAGGGTTCATCTGGCCTGGCGGGAGTTGAGGCACCATGCCCCTGGCGTGTTCCAAGTTCCAGTGGTCTGTCAGGACTGTGAATGGCTCCGGGACACACTCAAGTAAGTGTCTCCACTCCTCCAATGCCAATTTGACCGCCAGTAACTCTCGGCTCGCATAGTTCCTCTCCGCAGCAGTCAGTTTCCTGGAGAAATACGCACAGGGGTGGAGTCTGGGAGTCCCGTGCTGCTTGGAGAGGACTGCCCCTACCCCAACCTCGGACGAGTGCATCTCGACTGTGAAGGGCTTGAGCGGGTCTAGATGTAGTATGGTGGTATATCTGCCCTACAGGTCGAGGAAGGCCTTCTCTGCCTCTGGGGTCCAGTGGAGGCGCTGTGGTTGGCCCTTCAGCAATGACATGAGTGGTGCAGCGATGGTGCTGAATCCCCTGATGAACCAACTGTAGAAGCCCCGATGAAATGGTCTTCAGGACTGGCCATGACCTCAGCGCCTCCACCTTCAGCTCCTCCATTTGGACACCAGTACGCAGAGTATGCGGAGCTTAAGTCTGCGTACTCCAGCAGGATGTTGGCGGGGAGGGCACCCTCCACCAATTTAGCTCCACAGTTGGTGGTTAAGCAGGTCTTCTGGCACTCCAAGGACCATCACAGGATATTTCGCTTGCTCCAGGTGATGTGGGGGTTGTGTCTCTGGAGCTACGGAAGCCATTGATGGTGAGAGTGAGCGGTCGGGTCATGTGGGTAATGGAACCAGAGCCCATGGGACGGCCATCTAAAGCCTGGATGGGCATCGAGGACCTCAAACAGCGAAACGACAGCCCGAGAGCAGAGACCAGGGAATGGACAATGACGCTCCCTGCAGCAGTCCCCAGAGTCAATCAGGGCTGTGGATGTATGAGAGGGACAACCACTGAGCAACAGAAAGGGCTTGCTATGTTATGCAAACACAAGGCACCTACTGTGCCAGCCTGTGCCAGCCTGTGCCAGCCTGCGCTGCCTGGCTCTTCACCCCCTTCCTGCACCGTGCCAGGGCCGAGGAATTTCCGGAAGTGACCTTTCTCACCGCAGAACAGGCACAGACCCTGCTGACTCCGTCCTTCTCTCTCCTCTGCGGTAAGCCTCGTTATTCCGAGTTCCACAGGCTCAGGTTCCAGCTCCACCAGATAGGAAGGGAGATGGGCATGGCGCACCAAACGGTCACGTCCCGGAGCTGCCCATCGATGGCAATAGTCCGGGCTATGTAGACAGCCAGCGGCATGGAATCGCTGACACGCGCCAGCTCCTTCTGGACCTCAGTTTGCAGTCCCCTACAAAAGCAGTGAGTAGAGCCAGCTCATTCAAACCACTGGACCCCGCCACCATCCGGAATGACAGGGTGTACTCAGAGGCCGTGCTCGTTCCCTGCCAAAGGCACATAAGACTTAGAAATAACAATATTACTTTTTACAGACTTCTGGATGTTGTGCTTTGATAAGTCTAGATCTAGATCCTCCATTCCAAATATACCTTGATTAATGGCAATGTAAACATTTTGTAAACGATTATGTAAAAACCAGTAATCTTTGTACTACATTGTATAAGGTCTTAAATTGAACATACACTCACCTAAAGGATTATTAGGAACACCATCCTAATGATGTGTTTGACCCCCTTTTGCCTTCAGAACTGCCTTAATTCTACGTGGCATTGATTCAACAAGGTGCTGAAAGCATTCTTTAGAAATGTTGACCCATATTGATAGGATAGCATCTTGCAGTTGATGGAGATTTGTGGGATGCACATCCAGGGCACGAAGCTCCCGTTCCACCACATCCCAAAGATGCTCTATTGGTTGAGATCTGGTGACTGTGGGGGCCATTTCAGTACAGTCATTGTCATGTTCAAGAAACCAATTTGAAATGATTCGAGCTTTGTGACATGGTGCATTATCCTGCTGGAAGTAGCCATCAGAGGATGGGTACATGGTGGTTATAAAGGGATGAACATGGTCAGAAACAATGCTCACGTAGGCTGTGGCATTTAAACGATGCCCAATTGGCACTAAGGGGCCTAAAGTGTGCCAAGAAAACATCCCCCACACCATTACACCACCACCACCAGCATGCACAGTGGTAACATGACTCTACCATCTGAATGTCTCAACAGAAAGCGAGACTCATCAGATCAGGCAACATTCTTCCAGTCTTCAACTGTCCAATTTTGGTGAGCTTGTACAAATTGTAGCCTCTTTTTCCGATTTGTAGTGGAGATGAGTGGTACCCGGTGTAACGAGTGGTTATTTCAGTCAAAGTTGCTCTTCTATCAGCTTGAATCAGTCGGCCCTTTCTCCTCTGACCTCTAGCATCAACAAGGCATTTTCGCCCCCACGGACTGGGCGAAAATGGACTGCCGCATACTGGATGTTTTTCCCTTTTCACACCATTCTTTGTAAACCCTAGAAATGGTTGTGTGTGAAAATCCCAGTAACTGAGCAGATTGTGAAATACTCAGACCGGCCCGTCTGGCACCAACAACCATGCCACGCTCAAAATTGCTTAAATCACCTTTCTTTACCATTCTGACATTCAGTTTGGAGTTCAGGAGATTGTCTTGACCAGGACAACACCCCTAAATGCATTGAAGCAACTGCCATGTGATTGGTTGATTAGATAATTGCATCAATGAGAAATTGAACAGGTGTTCCTAATAATCCTTTAGGTGAGTGTATATTGCTTTCTAAATTTAAACGATTTAAGGGTACAATGTTATTGACACACTAATCTAGACCTGTGCTCTGATTTTTTTTTTTATGTTAAGGAGAAAAAAGTGGCTGTGTAAAGCTGATGGTGGACACATGCAAACAAAAAAAAAGAAGTTAAATTGTAAGTTGCATTACTCGATGTGAAATATCAAACATTCCCAAATCATTTGAATCCTGTTCATTTATTTGAACTAGTACACTAGTACACTTTTACACAGTGCCACGGAGACATAAATGAAGCACCAGGAAGGAAACTTCAAAGCTATACCGAGCCATACACAGGGGACGTCCTGAGGACGTCCTGGGGACTATGACACAACCTCCTGATGTTCCGGGGGATGTCCTAAAGACACTTTGTCACGGAAAGCCTCACACCGTCATAGTATAACATGTCTCATCCATAATGTAAACATTTCTCAGTTGCCCATTTAAAAGGCGCGGCCACCTAAATATAGTGCAACGCCTTTGACACATTTTGTTGTTCAGGTGGCAACGCGTTGTTGAAGGTCAGGCATCATGAACGATGGGACAGTTTGATGATGGCTGACATGGACACCAATTCTTAGGTGTCTACCTTTTACGTAAGAGGTTAACGAGGGGGTGACTCGGGTAACGGAACCCAATGGCCTTGGTGGACAAGGACGATGCGATAGATAACACCCTCCAGGGGTGTTGTTCAACAGGGGTGCAAGGCAGAAGAAGTGGCCAAAATTGTGGAGGTTCAAAATAAACCCATCCAATATGATGAGTTGTTTTTATTTCCCGAAACGTGGGCTACAGTGAGCCTGACTGAGCAAAACCCAGATACTCTGATTGGTGTCACTGGGTTCATTTACACTGTGGTTGTTTTTTTTATGGGGGGGGGGGGTATGGGAATGACAGTTAACACGGTAAGAAATCAATAGGTGTCAGGTGAACTGGCTACAAGGAGACAAGAATAGCTAGATGTCATAAAAAATTTAAAACCAAGTACACAGATACATGTCCAAACCTGTGCAATGTGATAAGCTTTTTCTTTTGCTAAACTGTGCGCCACGATGAGCCAGAACGAACAATCCCCGGCTCCCCTGATTGAAGTCACTGAGTTCATTTAAGGGTTTTTACCTATGCTGTGGGAAAGAGAGCTAACACTCAAAGCTGTCAACAAGTGTCAGGTGAACTGAGTGACATAAAAGCAGACAAGAATAGCAGGCTGTACTAAAAGTTTAAAGCCAAGTGCGTAGATACGTGTCTCAGTCACACCAAACAGTCAGCTGATGTAATATTCCGAGCTGCCAATTCCAATGGTCTTTAAACACAATGAGTCCTTGTCAAGAAGGTAACATGAAGTTAGCTTGACGATACTTGTTCTTGTCTGTTCCAATGTGACATGGTTGCTCTCATGGCCTTAAGGCTGGGATCTGCATGATTACAGAAAACCTATTAGGACACACTGTAGGACACACTGTACCTCAAATGCATGATAATCAGCAGCAAAGATACATAACACTCAAATATTAGCAATAAATTAAACGTAGCCAAATTAAAATGTTGTGTTTTTTCAGTAAACGTTCACACTGTCAGGCACTTGGAATAACTTTCAGTTAGGAACATTCTGCTGTGCAAATTAAATGCCCTTTGTGTTTAACTGACAACAGTTTCTATCTGCAACTGTGTGGGATCTAAATATTTTGAGTAGGATGCATGTGTTTCCAGTGGAATTCAGGGGTCACTGTGTGGTGAATCTGACCATAGTGTGCCATGCTGGGCCTTGTGCTGTACTGTGACAGTTAACAGGCTTCTGGACACGCTGCGACAAAATGCTGAGCCAAGTTCTGGAGTATTCACAGCCAAGTCCACCGAACAGTCATTACGGACATCGACCCAGACAGATTGTAGCCTTGGTCAACCGACCCAAACCATGAGCAGGGTTCAAAAACCACATTTTTTTTGTGGGGGGGAATAAACTTTACACTTCATTACTGAACTGTCATCTGCAATGAACCTGGTGCTCCTCAGATCCTCTTGGAACCCTATGTGACTCTGTGTTCTTTGACAACCCCCCCCCCCCCACCTACACACATACACACACAAATGCGCATACAAACACGCACTTGTAACCGTGGGAACCAATAAAAGGTTTGGCTGCGATGTTCTGGGTTTGTAAACACCGACCCGGGGCCAAACATTGAGCTGTGCCCCCATAAACATCCTGGTCACCAGAGCCCAGACCCTCAGACGAGGTGAGAGGGAAGCGGCAACGACGTAACGACTGTCAGGAAGGGAGTGTCTGTTGTCAGTGTGACCAGGCCTGCAGCTACTGAAGCACAGACAGGCCGTGACACAGCAGACGCTGCACAGAACACGCAGGGCTTGTGTCATGATTCCAGATGACACAACACGCCACAAGCACTGGGCCGTCATAACAAGTGATCTAAGACTGAGAGGAATGACGGTTCGGTCACGGTCAAAGATTCATTTTGGTTTGCTAGTTGTGTGTAGCTGATCATCCAGATTATTGAGATGAAATCATTGGATATAAATTATTGGCCACCCCGCTCATACGGCTGTATACCTGGCCTGTCGGTGTTGTCTTAGGAAATGAAAAACTTTAAGTGCCCTTGGGTTCACATCTCACCACACTTGGGATTGAAACTAGCAGCCTTTTTGCTGCCTCCATCTAAGATGTACATAGGTTGTTTGACTTGATATGAGACCTCTAGACAGTGGGTTCATTCATCCTGCATCAGAGAAGGGGAAAAACCTAATTGCCTCAGAGTCAATTTTTTATATGGATGTTATTTTGGGGATGCAGACCGTCTGTTTGAACACTCAATCCACCTGGGTCAGGTTTTGGAAATGACGGGGTCCGCACTGATCTTGTGTCCAAACAAACAAATTGACCCGGACAGGAATCTTAAATGAACTGTTTATGTTGTCATGCTTATTAGTAATACTTTTACAAGTAACAACAGACAGAATTGTAGCCTAAAATGTGTCGACCATATTTGTTATTCACACATACGCAAAAGCTTCGGGATCATTAGAAGATGGAATGCCATGTCAGAGAAACAATAGATACTGTACATAGCCACTCTGTTAATTTTCCTAAAAGGATTTACCCTAGAACATGTTATGACATAATAGAACATATTATTGGTCAGTGAGGCTATTCAGTCATACATCATTCAGTAACACACATTTCTATAGTGTCATGAGCGTCCTTGGAATGACTGCAACCAATTGGTTTCTGTCATCATTGTTGAGTTTCCCATTTCACTACAGAATCCATTTTCAGATTTATTTTTTCACCTTTAATTATGGACTTTGTGTTAATCAGAGGTAAAAACCCAATTCCCATATCTTGTTTTAACAAGGTAAACTGTGTAAAAGTCCAAGGGGTGTTGTGACCTTTGACATGCACTGTCGCATTGGTCATACATAACCTATATAGCAATGCCAACCAAACAATATTCAGTCAACTAAACAATTGGCTTATAACAATTAAAAACCACATAAGTGTTACAGCTACAGTAGGCAGAAAGAATCCAAAAGCGACCTCTGCTATGACAGAACCATTTGAACATAAATCTCAAACATAAATCTTCTTTATAGCAGTGAAAACTAAAGAAAGCTACCAAAACCATTTGGTGCAACGTACTGCTATACTGAGTTATATAACGCTTATGTGTGTGTCTAATTTGTGTGTGTGTGTTTGTGTATGAGGTCTGTAACAAGTATGGTTAGGGCACACACTACTCGTGGAAAGACAATTATTAATTTATTATTAATTGTCTTGTTCATGCTGTCAACACACTTTCAGTTTGTATTGAAATCCTTCTAGATGATGATAACATTAACTGGCTATAGCTACATGTTTTAGCAACACTCACGTCCTTTCATGACAGTGAAAACACAAAATAAAATAATAATATTAATAATATAATAAAAACAGAGTTGAACTTGAACTTGATATAGATCATTACGTACTGTAACACTATATTTTCAGAGTCCCAAAAGTGAGTATGTAGATGCTCTAAAGATTATCTACCGACTATTGGTACCAACTAACTCCTTGCTCTAACTTTATCTATTATCAGTGTTAAAATGTCTGCAGCGTTAACATCATTTCCTATGAATCATAAGATTCTACGGTCTAATGAGACCAAAATAGAGCTCGTTTCAAGTATGATGTTCAGATCCTGGCCAACACCGCACATCATCTGAAGAATGTCATAACCTACCATGGAGCGCGGCGATGGCAGGCTCATGCTATGTGGACGCTTCTAAGCGTTAGGTACTGGGAGACTGTTCAGGATTGAGGGAAGGATGAACTGGGCAAAACACAGAGAGATCCTTGAAGAAAACCGGATCCAGAGCGCCGTAGTACCTCAGGCCGGGGGAAAGATGAATGTTTCAACAGGACAACAACCCGAAGCACACGGCCAAGACAACACTGGAGCCGCTTCAGGAAAAGTCTGTTAATGTCCTTGAATGGCTCAGTCAAATCTTGGAACAATCCAACTGAGAATATGTGGAAAGAATTAAAATTTGCTGATCACCGAAGGTCCCCATCCAACTTGACGGAGGTTGAGCAATGTTTTTGTGTTTAATGTATTTGTTTTCTGTTTTGTTTTTTATGTACATTTTCTGTACATAATTTTTTTGACTTTGACATCGTATACTTTTTTTGTTATTCAGTAGCCCCCAATAAAATCATTTTAGATTTCATTGTGTAACAATAAAATGTGTAGAAGTCCAAGGGGGTGAATACTTTCTAATCGGCAAGTTAAACTTTCAAATTTCCAAAGAGCCTTCTTCTCAAGATTATGGATTGTTGACAGCACTCTCTTACTTTTTCTCTACACTATTTTATCCATATTTCAGTATGTGTAGCCACACAGCCTGTGTAAACAAGCCAGACATTATATTTTATGCCATTTCAACAGTAAGGGGAACAACACGGAATGTATCAGCTGAATCTGTTGGTCCATTTTCTTCAACTAGTTGTGTCTGTGGAAATAAAGTGATATCTCATTTTCAGAAAAGCTGCCCGAAAACATTTCAGTCTTTAGTATTTTATGCGGGGATGATTTAAAACATGTTTTCCGGAGTCGGGCTACTGCAATATATGGCTCTTGCATGCAGTTAGACATCCAAATAAATCTCTGAAATGGAACTTTGACCAAAGAAACTGTCCAGATGATGCTTCAAAACTAAATGTAAGTGGAAAATGAGGTCTAATGCTAAAAAAGTGGAGAAAACAGTGATTACACTCATATTGTAAGTTATTACTGGTCATATTTCATAAAAAATCTGGCCAAACTGGACAGTTGCTTCAACAAGCTTGATGTGCATGACTAACCACACAAAATGAGGGCACATGCTGTTTATTTGCTAGTCACCCAACCTGTGGCTATATTAGACTTTTGACCTTGCAGGTTTGGCTAAAAATATATAAATAAACATATATATATATAAATGTTTTGGACTAAGCTAATGATAACGTGGAGAGTTTCAAGAATAGGAAAAATACATATATGACTATGAATGTCAAATCGGATCAACTCACCTAACCACATAGGTGCTATACATGTCAAAATGTATAGCATTAGGTCAAAACATGTCAAAATCTATAGCATCATGGCACAGACAATGTTGGATGAAACCGACTCCATGGTCTTGATGTTAAAGCTTCTGTCCTGGGATTAGGTGTGGATTTTGATCCCGGCTGATTTATACGAAATCACTTTAACAGTGGTGTCACTCCCCAGCTTAGAGTATCTTAGAACATTTGAAAGACTTCTAGACACACATATAATATTTTTATTTAAATTTTTTATACCTTTGTGCCTTCTCATGTTTACATAATTGGCAGGCTTTTATGAATAAATATTAGAAAAACTGTTTTTGTAGACATTTTGGTACGTCATTGATAGCATACAGAACAACATTAACAAGCACTAATTATGCTAAATACAGTGCGATGAAGAAGAACAAATATGCACGCATGAATAAAACAGAGATGAAGTTTTGCTAAAATGGATGGTTTACAAAACAAAAAATAAGCCCAAATTACACTCAATTACATTCAGAATAAAGGAGCAAAGGAACGTGAAAGCGTTTTTCAAACAATATTCTGTGGGGACCGACCCACTTTGAAACCTTAATAAAACGTTGCATTATAAAGCAAGTCGGTTAAGAGTAAAGAAAGAAGGCAAAAACTACTGTGTTTAAAAATGAATTGTCATTACATATTTCAGCAATAAGACATGTGGGGTGTTGTATGTTTATTATACCACTCAAATACAGTGGATATAAAAAGTCTACACACCCCAGTTAAAATGCCAGGTTTTTGTGATGTAAAATTTTTTGACAAAGTGTAACGACCACCACTGCTACCGTTCATCCTCCCCAGAGTACTAGTTATGTTTCGTTATTCTTGATCTTATTACATTCAGTCCTGTCCTGTGTTATAGTCAAGCTACAAGTCCTCTGCCTATCTGTGTTATCAGCACCCGAGCGCTGTGAACAGGTGTTTCCAGTTGCCTCGTTAATATGGTATTTAGACATGGACTGTTTGTGGATTATTGTTTCATGTGCTGTTTCTACGCTTGACAAGTCTTTGTTTTGGACACATTTTCATTAAATTCTTGTTGATTGCACTTGCCTCTGCTTCTTACCTAAGAAACGTTACACAAAGATAAAACAAGTCAGAACTTTTTCGACCTTTAATGTGACCTATAACGTGAACAATTCAATTGAAAAACAAACTGAAATATTAGAGGGGGGAGAAATGAAAAATAAAAACTCAAAATAACCTGGTTGCATAAGTGTACTGGGGATGTGGGGATGTGGCTGGGGATAACTGGGGATGTGGCTTAATTAACCAATCACATTCAAACTCATGTTAAATAGAAGTCATTACACACCTGCCATCATTTAAAGTGACTCTGATTAATCACAAATAAAGTTTAGCTGTTCTTGTTCTTGATTGCAACTACGATGAAACAAAGACATTTTCTTAGTTGCATCTCAGAGCAAAAGCCATGGTTCCTGGAGAGCTTCCAAAGCATCAGAGGGATCTCATGGTTGAAAGATATGTCAGGAAAAGGGTACAAAGAATTTCCAAAGCATTAGATATACCATGGAACACAGTGAAGACAGTCATCATCAAGTGGAGATAATATGGCACATCAGAGACATTACCAAGAACTGGATGTCCCTCCAAAATTGATGAAAAGAAAACTGGTCAGGGAGGCTTTCAACAGCAACATTAAAGGTACTTCAGGAATTTTTGGCAAGTACTAGCTGTGTGCTACATGTGACAACAATCTCCCGTATTCTTCATATGAATGGGCTATGAAAAACAAAGAAAAACATCCAAGCTTGGCTGAAGTTTGCAAAAACAAGCATCAACTCCGCCAAAAGCACGTTGGAAAACGTGTTATGGTCTGATGAAACCAAGGTTGAACATTTTGGCTATAATTCCAAAAGGTATGTTTAGCGCAAAAACAACACTGCACATCACCCAAAGAACACCATACCCACAGTGAAGCATGGTGATGGTAGCATCATGCTTTGGGGCTGTTTTTTTCAGCTGGAACCGGGGCCTTAGTTAGGGTGGAAGGAATTATGAACAGTTCCAAATACCAGGCAGTTTTGGCACAAAACCTTTAAGCGTCCATTACAAAGATGAAGATGAAGAGGAAGTTCACCTTTCAGCAAGAAAACGACCCAAAGCACATGTCCAAATCCACAAAAGCATGGCTTCACCAGAAGAAGATTAACGTTTTGGAATGGCCCAGCCAGAGCCCAGACCTGAATCCAATTGAATATCTGTGGGATGATCTGAAGAGGGCTGTGCACAGGAGATGTCCTCGCAATCTGACAGGTTTGGAGTGCTTTTGCAAAGAAGAGATATGCCATGCTAATATACTCCTACCCAAAAAGACTGAGTGTTATAATAACATCAAAAGGCTTTCAAAAACGTTTTAGTTAAAGGGTTTGCACACTTATGCAACCAGGTTATTGTGAGTTTTTAATTTTTCCCCCTCAAAGTCTATCAACCTGATTATTTACATCACAAAAACCTGGCATTTTAAAAGGGGTGTGTAGACTTTTTATATCCACTGTATATTAAGCATAGGCGCACCTTTAAGCAGCCCAATCATGTTTTTACTGAAACTGCATTGGTACTGTAACTGTTTTATAATCACAATAAGGCCCATGGGGGTGTTGATGGTATATGGACAATATGGCCACTGCATCATTCGTAAAAACAGCCTTTATAAACACAAACCCTCAACATGCCTTATAGCTAAAGTAAACATTGGAGGTCATCTTGAGCTGCGGTGCTTCAAACCTTTAATAGCTTAAGTACAAAATATTATAGACTTAATCCACTGTATTAGGCTGACTGCAGTAGATTGTCTGGGTGTGAATCATGCAAGTACTGCTGTAAATCAAGTATATCTACAGTAGGCCCTGCTTTGTGGTTAAGTACATTGTAGGCATGTCTACATTCATTCCTGCTTTAATTGTAAGCTTTGCAAGCCCAAAAAGAAAAGGTTATTTGAACTGTTTGTTGAAAAAAAACATTCTTCAAATGGTCCTGTGAGGAACAATTAAAAAGGTTACTGTCACTTTCCATATAGAGCAGGACACAGGTACAGAGTGTTGGGTGTTCTATAATTAACAAGGACTTATGTACTAACATAAGACCTGGCCAAATTAGACGAGACACTAACACTACATGAAACATCACATGAAACAATGACCAACAAGAAACACCAGGGCAGGAGGAACTTACATAGGGACTTAATGAGACACAGGGGAAACCAATGACAAAGTTGAAACTATACTGAACATAGAAACAGGCAAACTAGAACATAACTACACAGAACATAGAAATGTAACGGCCGGCACGGAACAGGCCGTAACTACAATCAGACTAATTTAGCTTTTGGCTTGCAGTGGACATACAGGTACTGTATGCTGTTGTTGTTCTTACTGTATGTTATGCTGAATGTGTTCCCAGCGGCACTAGCAAGGCAAGGATGGGTTCAAGGATGTCATCTATTGAATGGAAACCACTGAAAAAGAGTTCAGCCAAGCCAGCACCTACCTAAATACATGACCGATGTCTGTGTTATATGTGGTAGACCATCGCAGAAGGTTCCCGTTTAGAGGTGGGTCTGTAGTTTGTTCAATCACAGCCCAGGGGCTGAACATAGAGACCAGTGCAGGGCCCAGTCACATGCTCTGTGGTTTGGTTACATGAGCAGAACTAATGTGCAAAGGAAGGTCTTTGAATTATCAGTGGGAGATGTGAAGTTTTATGCTGTTGTTAAACCATTGCAACTAAAACAATGGTGGTGCCATTTAATAGTATATTAATTGTATAACACCACATTAGGCCACATAACACTACTTGATTTTTTATTTATTTATCCAGGGAGGTCATGTATCAAATGTTGAAATGTCCTTATTGGCACGGGAATATCAAGTTTAGAGCTACTTTGCAAGGCATTCCACTAAAGGGGTGCGTAATAGCCAAAAGTATTTATTCTTAAATTGGATTATGCTTTATGTATCTGAAGAACCAGTCAATTTCCAGTGTATTTTTTAGTTTCTGCAGGGCAAACATTGATGTCTGGTTTTTGATGTCTTTGAGTCCCAGCCAACTTAAGTGTATAAAAGACAATGATCAGTAAAAAAACTCAGTGGTGCATGATGTAAGTGTTTTAAAAGAATGATGATCAATTAACCAAATCCCAAGGTCCTATAACAGAAGCATTCATTGTAGTAATTCTAAGATTGTAGATTTTGGGACATTGAAAATTGCATACAGTACTTAGTTTTCCTTTTAACACCGGCCTTAGGTGGTAGAATACATACAAGGATTTTAATCTATTGAAAACGATAAACATGTTTGTAAATATGGTTTTGCAGGGTGTTATCTCTGGTTAAAGTGGCTAAGTCTGTGTGAAAAAGTAAGTAGACCCCCTGCAAAGTTTTTATTGTATATAGGACACAGATATTTGAGCTAACATGTTAATTGAAAATGGTAACCCAATGTAACAAATCACTTTTTTTATTTTTTATAATGTATACAATTTTAATGAAGAAACAAGTAAATGCAATTTCCTTAAAAGTTAGTACATCGCTACCTTTACCATCACACTAAAATTACAACCAGATGCCCCAGAACAGGTGCAAATTATGAGAAAATAATTCTGAGGGTGACTTGGGAGGGTCCAGCCTTGCATAAAAATGAGAAAGTTGGTCTGTTTTGGTTGTAACTATGGGATGTGTTGTAACACATCATGCCAAGATCCAAAGACCTATCTGAGGCCTTAAGACAAAGAAATATTGACGCTTGTCAGTCTGGGAGAGATTATAAAGCCATTTCCAAGCAAAACAAAGTATGCCATTCCACCTTCCCATGGATCATGTGCAAATTGAGAAAATCCCAGACCACTGTTATTCTACATAGGACAGGTGGGCCCACCAAATAAAGCCCTAGATCTGACCAAAAAATCCTCGTAAGAACTCCATGGTAATATCTACAAGAAATTCTTGCCAAAATCAATGTCAAAATGCATGAGAAAACTGTCAGAAAGAAACTGAACAAACTTGGCCAACTTGGGAGGGCAGAAAAATGCCTCAAAAAATAATCTCAAGATACAACATTTTCCAGACAACACCGTGGTAACAAACAAAATTACTGGAACAATGTGCTTTAGACAGATGACTCAAAGGTGGAGTTGTTTGTTCGCTTGCCAGACGCCATTGTTGGCAAACAATCAAAATACTGCGTTTGGACAGAAGAACCTCCTTATTGTATGATAGAATTATTGAGCAGAACCTGAGGTCATCTGTCAAAATGTTAAAGCTGAATCGAACATTGATCTTGCAACCAAAAACAAATAATCCAAGGGTTACGTACATTATGCCTCCTGGAAGGGGGACCACAACCCTCCGCTCCTCGTGGAGTAGGGAAAAGGTACAGGATTGTAGATACGAGCAAGGACAACTGAGGGAGAGGAATACCATTTACATGGAATGTATTATTCCAACAACATGGGCAAAGGTGCTGGATGGAAACAGTACAAAGAAAGTAAAAGTTAATAAAACCCCTCTCCTTCCTTACCTGCCTACTCGTTACTTACGTAACCGAACTGCGTGCTAACCAAAATGCAGAGGGTGATTCCGACCAGGTCTTACCTAGTGTGCGTAGATAGAACTACTACGGGTGATGCATGCTCCCGAATGGGCCTCTTGCCTACGTACTCCCAAGGGACTCCCCTTCCTTCCCTGGGTACAACTGAAAAGGGTATCAAGTTCATGTTCAGGTTTCAAGTTTATTTATAAAATGCACCGAATAACACAGCATCATCCTGCACAATGAAATTCTTGTGACATGGCACAAGCAAAAAGCAGAAATACAACATATAATATACATAAGAACATAAACTAGCAGTAATAAAAAAAAAAAAAAGAGTATGATGGGGAATATGAACAATGTGGGTAGAAGTACACAATATTGCAGGTACAATGTGAGTGCAATATTCCAATGAATGGTACCTACAAAAGAATATTCCATAAACATGGAATGTACATGGATGGACATCGGAGCATTTGGAATTCCAACAACACAAATAACAAGACTTCCTATTTGCCCCCATATACATGAGAAATCACACCAAAAACATAGCACTAACGGGCAGCAACAACAATCCACACAGGATACAAGGGACAGAGCTGACGAAAAGCACAGAGATTTATCAGGCTGGAGGAGTCGTTGGCTGAAGGAGCCAGCTGTTCGCACTGAAGAGAAGGAGGAGTCAAAACACCAGTCCCACCAATCAGCTCCTCCAGGATCCTAAAACTGACATACACCGGAACAAGGCCCCCACACATACAAACATGCAGCAACACAGAAACTGGGGAATGTAACAGCAACATCGACACAGAAACTGGAAAACGTAATACAAAGCTACAACAGAATGGCTAATAAAGAAGAAATGGAGAGTTATGGAATGTGAAATGTCTGTTCTCAATTCTATCTAAATGCTGGGGAGGAATTGGGCCGTGCATGCAAAAAGGCCTTCAAATATGACAAAATTGAAGCAGTAGTTTAAAGACGAGTGAGCAAAAATCCCTCGATGTCAGAGACAGATGGACAGTACCAAGAAACTGCTACATTAAGTTATTTCGGCTAAAGAGGGAAACATCAGCTACTGTAGGCGTGTTGTTAATTTGTCCACGCCATAAAGTTACATTTCTGTGGAATTTCGATGAATTATTGCTAACTGTAATCTTTCAAAGTAGGTTAAAGGTTACTTTAATCTGTCAATATTTTTGAGGTGAAGTTTACACACAGGACCTTCAAAGGTTTGACTGTTACTGTACACATACGTCTAAATACATTAAAAAAAAAACTAAAATAGATAACTTTCCAGGGGGTGTACTTACATTTTCACATAACCGTTTTTGGAGAATTGATGGTCTGGCTTTTCTTTCAGGGGAAATGTAGACAATACTATTTTAGCCCACATAAGTCAGTTAAGTTGGCTGTAAACCTGTAGACGTGTTTCACACTTGTTATTATAATGTAGCTGCCATGTCAACCAACACCACTCTCCCTGCTTCCATTCTTCAAAATACCTTTAGATCAGATCAATCTACTCATGGTTTGTAATATTTGTTGGTCAACAGCCTGGGTCTACAGTAAGTCCACCACAATCAAAAGAGATCCTTTTGTTCGTCCTTCTGGTTTTTGCCCCAGAGTAAAACAAAGATCCTGAGAGAATGAAAGAAAGAGGAATTGACATAAGTTAACCAGGCACCACTTTTCAGGAATTATGTTCAATTCCTTCGATATTTGGTTGATCTTAATGCAGCGAGCTGTTGTTTTCACCTAGACTGTTATTGAACCACAGCTGATCTCCATCCAGATGGATGAAAATCTGGTATATTTGAAAATGTTGTTACTACCTTACTTTGGCATCTGCTTTCAAAGGTTGGAAAAATCCAACTAAGTTCCACCATGATGTTTTTTGGATTCCAAAATTGTTGCTCCACACTTCCCCACATCCCCACAAGGCACTATGTATATATGTGTGTGTGTGTGTGTGTGTGAGTACGAGTGTTTGTGCGTGTACATATGAGTATATGTATGTATTCATACATAAATGGCACATAAAAAAATAGAACAAAACTCAATTTCAAACACTCACACTAAATCAATTACTTTATGGAGGGTGTCGGTTTTATGGTGGGAAATATTTTGTAAGAAAAATTTAAAAAGGAAATATGTTGCTTGCATGAGAGTTCAACCCATCTGCTTTGGAAGCTTCCAGTTTACACAGATTAAATACATTCCCCTAATGAGGACACACCATTCCCTTACCATTGGTCACCACATGTGAACCATTAAAGTTGCTGTCACATTTTCTGGCTAAAAATCTAAATGTTGAAAGATCATTATTGAGGCTGTGAAACTGAAGTCCAAAGAGCATTCTGCAGAAGTTACAGAGGAAGTAAAACAAATGAATTAATTTGGAAAGGGGCATGAAATAATAACCATGTGTTTGAATATCCCAGTGAGCACAATTATCATGACGTGGAAGCAGCATCACACCACTGAAATACCAAGAAAAGGTTGTCCCTTAGACTGTAATTGCGGCCAAATGTGCCTCTACCAAATATATGTGTATATGCATGTTTACGTGTAGTCATGGAAATTTCCTTCCAAGCATCCATTTTAAAGTAGACCAATCTTTCCTTCGCTCCTGCCCCTGCTGATAAGAAGCATCCCCACAGCATGATGCTGCCACCACTATTCTTTCCCAATCTTCTTTGCAAAATTGCTCAAGTTTTGTCAAGTCGGATGGGGACCGTTGGTGAACAGCATTTTTCAACTCTTTCCACAACTCTTTGCCAGTCAGTCTTGTCTCTAATCGTCCTAAACGTTTGTTTCATTATCTTATGTGGTGGGGGACAAGATTTATCCTTTTCTGGTTTCCTGGTTATCCTTTTCTTCAGAGGACCTGAGACCTTGGACCACTCCTAAGGATGACCAGGCCTGATCACTAATGGCTGTCCCTGTCCAAGATCCTCCTGGTTGTGTTGCAGATCAAGTTGCTGTCTGATGATTCTTGCTGACACTGCCCACAGCCCACCTGGTCGTCCCTGTTGTTGCCCACCTGGTTGTGTCTTCATAAGCCCTCCATAGCATGCTTTATGAAAGGGATGGTGTTCTCACCACGATGTGTTAGGCTTCCATAATAATGTGACCTCGAAATACAACTGGTTGCACCACTACTCACTGTGTGTCAAAGCAAAGAGGGAGAATACTTAATAATAGTGAATACTTCATACCTATGAAATAACACATGTGGAATTGTATAGTAACAAAAAAGGTTTTCACCAGATACAAAGTGCATTTTATATTGTAGATTTTTCAAAGCAGCTACCCTCGATTACAGCTTTGCACAGTCTTTGCATTCTCATTAAATCCATTAAATCCTCCTAGAACCTTTTCTTTATATAGTACAAACTATACCTAAAATTGGAACCAATCTTTACACACACATTAGGTAAGCTTATGGAAAAATGAATTCTGTTTTCTTTTGGAGCCTTTTCTAATTGCCATGTAATGGTTTTTACTACTTTCTAGTACAGTTAAGTAACAGTTATAGATCTGCGGCCTTGAAATGTCTACAGTGTGTTTGGTTTAAGCTAATGGGTTGGCATGACTTGGTCACAGGTGTCAAGCACAGAGACTTTTGGTAAGTGTTTGGCATGGTAGAGTAAGCAAAGTTTGGAAGTCTACCTGGAATATTGTTGGCTTTAAATAGAGCAAGGCGTCACCCATTTCCCCTTCTGCCCTTCTTGATGCTGACACACAAACTGATGAATTAGAAGTTGACTGGAAATTATGAAAAAGATGAAGAAATAGAGTAATTTTGTATAATTGCGGTCAAGGTCTCGGGTCTTTCATGGCAAGGGCACTCTCATGTTTGGAAACACAAGTGTGTTGCGGTGGTATTTTTAGACGCTCCCCTGTTCCACTGGCACAGCATTCAAGCACAACATACCTCCTCCCCATGTTGTCCTTTCCTCCTTGGGACAAGTGCTTTCACTTCATGTTCTGTGCATTGGGACCACTTCCAGGGCTCTACCTACACCAAGGGTCATTGAGCTGTTGCTTATTATAGCCCTGGTTATGCTGACCAGCAACAAAATAAATTAAAAAAATAAGAGCATTTATTTCTATATCAGACAGAAAATTACTCTACAATGGTGTATTAAGGACGACTCATTTTAAACATTTCAGTGGCTTTGAGTCTGGCATGCAGTACAAACATTCAGCACACCAAATCACTGTAGAAATAAACGTGAAGGATCGTTTAGGGGTACTTCTCATTTAAACTCTGGAGGAACCCCTACATGTTCTTTTACGACCCCTTTTTATATGACCTGGCAATTTAACTTTTGAAGAGCTTTTTGGGATTGATTTTGGATGTGTTCTTAAAACGGTTGTTTGAGGACAAGTCAAAGATGCAAGGTGGGACATTTGTGATTAACAAATCCTTTTATAAACCTCCCATTTTTGTCTGGATGTCTAACACATTTGTATATTTATATATGCATAATATGTTAGTAGAATCACTATAAAAACTAAATTCCTAGTTTGTAAGGGACAGAAATTTGTACACACATGAAATGGTACATAATTTTTGGGGATTGTGTTTGTGTCGACAGCGCGCTTGTGTTGACAGTCTCCACATATTGATGGATGCATCTTTTATAACAACTTATGGGGGTTCTTCACAGATACAATGTGACATATCATCTAAGAATCTATAGTTTTTAGAGTGTTCTTTTAAGTAATTGTTAATTTAGACCTTGTCTTGTACACACACACTCCAACTGTTTTCTGTACAGCATAGAAACCTATGGAAGTACAAGTAACATGCCTGTCGGTGTGGTTGAATTGAAAAGCCTGACTAACGGTAATCCAGGCAGAGCCGTGGGCAACACTAAACCTGTCTCAGAGGTGCTGCTGCGATGTGGACTGGGAGATGACAGGAGCTGTCAGGTGAGAGATTAACTGGGAATCGTCCTGAAACAAGTTGTTTCGGTACAGTGCTTACTGCTTGCGACCCCCCTCCACACACACACACACACACCAAATCAGACGTGTACAGGTCAGCTGCAGACGCTGTCGGCCAAATGTGTGGTGCACACACCTGCGGACATGCACACACGTAGACACATGCGCGCTCTCTGTCTCGATCCCACGCGATCGTTGCACTCCCTCTGCAGTGCTCTTGTTCCCTGTTTCGCACAGTCCCGTCCACACATCCACGCATGCCAGACAGGATTATGGGCATTCCACAGCAGTAATAACTTCATTCTGTGTGTGCCCTGTGGATGAAGACACAAGGCCCTGCTGTAAACACACACTGAAACGCACACGGTTCAGACACGTGCACGCGCACACACGCGCGCACACACGCACACCCGCACACACTCCACACACACAAAAACATGCACACACGCACTCACACTCGCGCACGCGCACACACACACACACACACACACCCTATAAAAGCAAACACAATCTCTTGACTATATACACACAACATTGGCAATTCTCCACATGATCCATGTTAGAAACCCACAGAGAGCGTTTACTGTGCTAGACGGGTGTGACCTGTCTCAAACCAATGCACAGTTGAGACTTCGCTACAGGTTGTGATTTTAAACAGTGGCCTGTTTCTCTTGTCGTCGGGCAGGTTTCTGCTCCGTTCGAATTGAAACAGTCGTAAGTGAGGGGCGGACGCTCCAGGCACTGCCACTCAAACCAACCGCCTGGTTTGGTCTCGTAGAGGCATATGATGACAGGGTCAGCCGTGATCCAGGGTCAACGTTTTTCACTGCCCTCTCGCAATGGTTGAGAAGCAGACTTCAAGATGGAAGGTGGTTCCGTTTCTGACATTGACCCAGAGCTGTGTCTCGGCTGCTCCGTGGCTGTGTTCTTAAAATGGGGGGGGGGGGGCTGTGGCTTTTTTGG
Organism: Esox lucius; assembly: GCF_011004845.1. NCBI lineage: Eukaryota > Metazoa > Chordata > Actinopteri > Esociformes > Esocidae > Esox > Esox lucius. The sequence goes on from NC_047588.1 coordinate 36,725,325, forward strand.
TGGAGGATTATCCCGACCTCCAGGTCAGACGCCGCCTCACCAACACTGATTAACGCCTCCACCTTGCGGGGACGGATCCTCAGCCGAAATGAGTTAATATCTTGGAGAGGCCGGGGCAGCTTTTACCATCTGTCAGGCAAATCCACACGGACAGCCAGTGGCGGGAGCCACGAAGGCATGAAGCATACACGTGAAGCCTCCGAACACCCAGACACACTCCCAAGGCCGGGGCCTGGGCTGGCAGGCTCGGAGCCAAAGGGGTGTTCCCCTCCCTCCCCTCTGCGAACCTAATTAGTCCAAATGAGCACCTCTCGCAGCGGCTCAGTCCGCGGTGAAGCCGAGCGGAATCATCCGAGAGACAGTAAACGGGTGACTACTGATTACGACGAAAACCCTCCAAAAGCTGTCGTGTTCTGGCGGAGTGCAGCCAAGCAATGAGTGGTTATGGGACAACAGGTATGACCCCCCCCCCCCCCTTGCCCAAGACCCCTCAACCCCCCAACCCTATCCTCCGACGCCTTCGACACACCATACAAGGCATTCGACTGAAGAGATGTCATGGCCCACAGCCTTTCTGGTGTTAGTTATCCTCCATAGGGATGTATAGTCTTTCAGCAGCGCTTATACATTATTAAACAGGATTATGCTATAGCCTCTGGTTGACTCCTGGGTGACACATGCCTTGCTATATTCAGAAAGGGTCGACATTATACACAGACGACAGATAGACAGCCCCCCCCCCCCCCCCACCCCCACCCCCCCCCCCCCCCCCCCCCCCACCCCACGCCAGGCATGGCAAGATGTTAACAGGTCTGTTTCATGTCTGTCTGTCGGTTTGTGTGTGACTCCATTTCTGACAAACACTTTAATCACATTGCTTTTTCCCCCATTTGCTAACAGATAGACAGGCCCTTTTTTAATAAAGGGTCCCAAAATTCAAGACTGCTGCAGCCTCCATTTGTTTACCTTTATAGACATCCCAAACTAAATACACATCCAAGTACTGTAAGCCCATTGGCTATTTACTGTCACGCTTTGAATGAACGTGATTTCCTGTGTACAGATAGGTCAGATGGTCTTTTGCTATCTATACATCACAAGCAAACACTTCGACACATGTACTCAAATGTACTCCAAAACTGGGCCTTGTTCACTGACGAGAGAAGACTATTTAAATATAAGGGGAAATTAGCATTTACTGTAGAATTGTCAAGCCAGAGGTGTTACCAAAAATAGTGATTCATTCTCTGCTCCAGTGACTATAGTCTGCCTTGAGTGAAGGTTAATGTGGCCTGACCCGTCTCCAGCGAAGTCATGTGTGTGTGTGCATGTGTGTGAGAGAGAGAGAGCCAGTGTGTGTACAGAAAAACAATTATTTGTGTGTGTGTGTGTGTTCTTGTGTGAGTGTGTGTGCGTGTTGACCTAAGTAGTCAAGCAGGAGGTGCCTCAAACATATAAGGCAAGGAACACTCGCCACATGGGGTCACGTTAAAATAGTGTTTTTTTTATGCTGTTGTTGTTTGAAGCAGTTAGAACAGAGAATAAAGGGATAGTTTTGCCGCAGGCTGGAGTTTCGCCGCGGGCTGGAGTTTCGCCGCGGGCTGGAGTTACGGCGCGGGCTGGAGTTTCGCCGCAGGCTGGAGTTACGCCGCGTGCTGGAGTTACGCCGCGGGCTGGAGTGTTGCACAGGTTTTTTTTCCTGTGGCTGAGGAAAGTGAAAGGGATGGTTCAGGAATTCTGCAATGAGGCCCTGTCAACTGCATCGGGTGATTGCACAGCACTAGCTCATAATTGTATACACTTTTAAAAGGTACTTCCGCCAGCCTGCAATCATAAACAGAACAAAGGCAGGAGATAAAAGGGCATCGTTGCCAAAATCCTAAACCATCCCTTTAAGGATTTAGGGCTGTGTGGTACAAATGGTCCAAAAAAAGAATACCATTAGTGAAAATAATCTAACCAAAACTGGTAATGGGGTCCTCTTTGGCTCAGCATCTAGAGCACTGTGCCCTAAAAAACCCATTGCGTCACTCTACGTATATATCATGTAAAGCCATTTCTGTATGAAGGGGGAAGGTTTCACAACTTTTCAGTTTAATGTTTTCACACATTCAGGTTTTGCTTGTTTGTTTGCCTGTATAATTACTCATATCCAATCTGTGTTCCTGATTAGGAAAAGCTCAGTCTTTTTTAAAAGCTGTTTCCCTGATCTGCCCCTTCTCTGTACTGACTTAGTCTGCTCCTACAGTACGGTGAACCAACCCAATCTGCCCCTACAGTACTGTGAACCGTCCATGCCTTTGTATCACTCAACAAAGTAGCTTTGAAAACGACTGAATGTAAAGATGGCGGAGAGGAAAGGGAGTTGGTCTGTTTAAAATGTAAATTGACAGACAGGAGTACGATCTGACAGTGTGACTGGGATCGCCTGCCTGCCTTTTCCTAAAGCCCCAGAGCCACACTGCTCTCATTGACTCCAGCATGCTGTAGGTGTGGCCCGGGTGGCAGCGGGAGGAAACCAGAACCAAATGGGCCTGGCGGCTTCAGCTCAGCCCTCGCAGAGGTCCCAGAGACCTTGTCGGGAGTGCAGAGGCAGAGCCGTAAATCACGCCACGGGCGTGGTTCCTCCGTACCAGCACTGCAGACATGCAGGGAGACGGTTGCAGCCACGGCCCCAGCCCGGGTGGGGGTAAATTAGGGCAGGAGGAAAGGGAGAGAGGGGCGGTCTGGGTCTAGACATGGGAGCACGGAGGACGAGGGCAGGCTCCCGAGGCTTTGCTACGCAGTTAATGAGGACAGACATGGCTCGTGAGGCAGCGAGAGGGCAAAGGACGGGGGAGGGAGGGGTGGAAAACAGGGGCACAAGGAGCACAACATCCGCGGTGCCGTTTTGGGTTAGACTAAATTGTAAATAAGCATGGCCTGTAAGGCAATCAGTAGATCAACCAGACTTCTGTCTGAAGTCCACCAGGAGGGTATTGACCACCTTCCCAGTTCAACGATTCAAATCCACATTCAATCCAGATTCAATCCATTCAAATCCATTCTCTAAGGTCACAACTATTGCCTTCATTCAGGCATTGTGCCTCCAAATCCATTGGCCAGCCTTGTATCACACAGCCAGACAATGATTTTTAACATACAGACTTAGCGACTGGACTTTTTCTGACCCCCCCCCCCCCTCAACACAAACAAGTTACTCGCCAGAATGAAATCCCATTGAACGTGCTATTAATTCGCTTCAGATGAGATTTAAGGCGAAAAGACATTGAAACCAACAGATTGTGATATATTGTGGTGAAGTTCTGGCAGCGCATCACCCTCAATTAAAAGCTGAGGATCTACTGTATACTCTAACCTCATGTAATTGACTGAAGCCAAAAGAGGAAACAATTTTTCTCTCTTACGAAGAGAACTGTAGCTAGCTAAACATTGAGTTTTCACCAATCAGCAGCCATCTACCTGTTGCAGCTGATCAAAACTAGCTACCGTGGAGAAATCATGGAAAAGACTCAATTTCAATTTACCCTTATGTTTTAGTAATTTAGCAGACACTGTGTCACTGAGTGACTTATAGATTCAACTGGGGTTAAGTGCCCCGCTTAGGTGAACAAATACAGACATCACACCTTGTTGGCGCTGAGGCTGTGGAACATAAAAAAATCTACATCCACGACTTTGCCTCAATACGCTCCAAGGGTGAGATCTATTTTAATGGTTTCTGCCAAATACCTTCACAAAATAGCAAGCCAAAAAATCTTTTAATTTCCTTTCACTACTCCTGCCATCCCACACTATAGACATGTTAACAAGTTATTAAAAGTTCAGGCAGTCTGAAATTTATTCTGAGATATGTGTGGAGTCAGCTCCTGTCCAGTTTTCTCACCTTGTTAATAGCTTCCTCGTTGTCTTGGATAATGTGCAGCAAGGCTAAGTGACTCCATGCTTTGGGATGAATTTAAGATCATCCGTGAATGTGCAGTCACTTGAGAGTGTTGTTTAATGGAGTCATAAGCATGTGGTTACTTGAAACTAACTCAAAATGTTGATATCATCCTATTTAGAACAGAAGGTATTGATTTGGTTGCAATTTGCACTCTGTAGGTGTACAGCAAAACAGAGAAAGGAGGAGATGGCTCAGAATATAAACAGGTTTTAGGGAAATGAAGTATCTGTCCAGTTTTATACACAGTGCTTCGTTATTGATTGGGAAAAATTGAATTGGTCTTTATTGTTTCTCCATAGATTCCATGAATGAGAGTTGAACCACAGGTCAGCCGTTATTTTCACTACACATAATGGTGGGGCCAACAGACATAGAGATGTTCCTTTTTCGTTGGCCAAAACCTGTGAGCTGCCATGAGAAAATGGAAAGGCTAACCATGTGGAGAATCGAAAGCTTACACAGAGCTCTACGCAAATAATCAAAGATGACAACCGCAAACTCTTTGGTTTACGGAACATTCAATCGGATACTATTTATTTCCTTTATATTAATCTTTCATTTCAACATTTCATCTCATTGAAGCTTGATGAAAATATTTATTTAACCTCAGCTTCAAATTTTGTTCAAAAATATCTTGCTGATCAAAGTAAGAGATGGAATTCACTCAGTATAACTGAAAATAAGTGGGAAATGGTAATTATGCAGGAGATAATACAACCACTAACTAGGTGTTTATAATGCAATATAAGCAAACCTAAAATAGGAATAGGAGTATTCTTTCTGACAGAAAGCTGACCAGGAACTTGGCCTACCTTGGACAACTGCCAGCGATGGATTTGAAGAAACTTTGGTGGGTGCTATATTGGTATTTCAATAAACAATAATGAAATGTGCTTTGGTAAAAACCATTCATATTATAATCTCTCCTTCCTTTTTGAAATAAATGTATGGATTGTAAAACATTGGTAGTGTGGGTTTATTATCAATGACACGTTCCAGTACATTTAGTCTGCCTGGTAGGGGCCCAAAGTAGCCTGCAGCTCCTCTAAAACCATTGACAACTGCCTGCTGTTTTCAAGGGATTGTTGAATAAATGCAAAATTCATTGTAAAATCTTAAGCACAGCAGAACACATCTTTGAATATTCCATGACAAACAATTGTACACATCATGAGCTGTTACTTTCATTACTGACTGTATGAAAATGCTTATTAATTATGTCACTCTGGAGACGTGTTGCCCCCAGCAGGCAAGTATGATGTTCTGCAATGTATTTTTAGGTTTTATTGATAAAAGTGTAACTGATAAAAATCTACATGTGATGTGTTCACTGGATGGGTTATGCTGGTTTTTCGCAGAATGTTCTTTTGGAACCAGATCAACTGGTTGTCCACAGTTAATGCCACAAGAAAGTCTGTGAGCAAACCTCAGGCATTCAACCATTCACACCAAAACCTGCGAAGACGCTGCCCGGGACATTCCTGGCAAAACCTGCTGATAACAATCAGGCTGCTGATAACAAAAAACCTAGCTCAACACCAAGAAGTAGTTTGAAAGGGAAGAATATTGGGACACCAATGATATGAGCAGCGTCCCACAAAACCAAACTGTCATGTTTACTTCCAAAATACTTAGCGAATTGATAAGGATGCGGGGGCGTTGCACATGCAAAGAGCCAGTTAATGAGAACCAATCAAAATACTCACATATTATCTGAGTTAATACTGAGGTTAGAATAAGCTTGGCCTCATAACCTTGGGTCCTGCTGACTAAAAGTTGCAGGCCTCATAACCTTGGGTCCTGCTGACTAAAAGTTGGCCCAAGCAAGGCTGGAGTTTGACATGACACGTCTCCCAAGAGTCCAGCAGGGTTGTTGGAGGGACCAGCCAAGTACACGCCTGTGTTCTGGGAAACAACCATGCATGTCCCATCCCAACACCCAGGAAGGGATTCATGCAGGCCTTGTGTAAAACTGATGGCAAATTCTTCTTTGTCATTGTGACTACAAGGAGACATATCTACCTGCCGTAATACAATAGTAGTCAGCGGCTGCTAACCGATGGCTTCTGTGGAACTCCGAAATTATGTTAACTGGGACTTTCAGTGATTTCCAGCATTGAATTTCAGCTGTTGTAACGTGATTGTTTAACGCCCTGACTCTCCTTCACTCTCCTACGACCATTCTCTTTGGTTCTCTTCTCTGGGAAATTCCAATCACTAGTTATTTGAGAGATAAAAGGAATCTAGATGCAACGAACCACCGGACAGGTCTGCATTTCTAACCGCAGAATATAAACAGAGGTTTGGACCCTGCTCCACTTCCAGTCAGTTTGTATACCCTGTTCCTGGACGGCAGACACGCTTCCGGACCTGGGCCAATTCCAAGGACCCAGGCTGTTTCAGGAAGGGAACATTGCGGAAGAGGTAAATGTATTACAAAGAATTAAACACACATATCGCTGGGAAACTGAAAACTGAATTGGGATAATGCCGCTAGTACATTAACATTATGTATGTAGGGTTCTTTACTGTCTCTACTGCTTTTCGGCGGGACCGTGCAAAAGGGTCCGTATCGTTCCTGCCAAGCACTAATACATCTGATTCAACTAATCGTTCATTCAGTTGTGTTAGTGCGGTGCCAGATCAAAAACAGTATGTTATGTTAAGGAGGTTTTCCCCACAGGAATAGATGAAGAAACACCAGCCTTCAAAGTATGAATAGATTAGATCTTAGAACAAGACTGTATACAGATGTGTCCTCTGTTACCTGGCTATAAGGTAGCGCTTTGAACTTGACAGGATCCATATCTCATATACTCCAGTCTCGCAACTTCACTCTTCATCCCAGCCTCACCTCCTTTTCCTGCTCCCTCTCCCCATCCCAGCCCTCAGCACACATTCTCACCTACTTTTCCTGCTCCCTCTCCTCATCCCAGCCCTCGCCACACATCCTCACCTCCTTTTCCTGCTCCCTCTCTTCATCCCAGCCCTCGGCACACATCCTCACCTCCTTTTCCTGCTCCCTCTCTTCATCCCAGCCCTCAGCACACATCCTCACCTCCTTTTCCTGCTCCCTCTCTCCCTCCGTCTCCACTGGTGCTAACGGCTCTGATGAGAATCCCAGATGTGGCCTGATAAATGCTCTGGGGCCTGCAGACTGAACTTCGGATTTTATTCAGAGCAGTTTACTAGACATACAAGTTCAAGTAATCAATAAAGGGCTTGTGTTTTAACTGGGGAAGATGGGTTTTCTTTTACTCTCTCAACCTCTAAAGGACTGGAGTGTGCAGCGGATGGCCTGTGTGTTTTGCATTAAGGGCACATCATATTTCATGTCTTTTTATCAAGAGGATGGCCGGAGCAGTTTGTTAACCACATGCTCCGGCAAGCTAAAAATACATTAATGTGCCCCAGTGCAGACCGCGGTACGCCCATCGCATGCATGGAAATGATTTAGCGCGGATCAACGTCATCAGCTGAAAAAATAGAGTTTCTTGACATAGCCATGTGTTGTATAACCTCGCCGTGTAGCCCGTTAGACCTGGAGACACGTGTGGCATATCTGGGGCAGGCCGAATGGCCGTGACAGAAAAATGGATGTGACAGCAGAATGGATGTGACAGCAGTGTGTCTGTGTGTGTGTTAATTTGTACTGTATGTGGCCTGCTTGGGCTTTATCGGCGCCCGTCTATATGATTACACATTGGCTAACTGTCTCTTAATCCATATGACGTTGTTGAAATGTGAAATGAAATACTTACCTTCATGTTATTACTTGAAGCACACAGTTTGTTTAATGCATGGGGCCTGCATGACTGCATCTGGCTTTAGTTCAATAGGTAGACCACCTCTCTCTCTCTCTCTCTCTCTCTCTCTCTCTCTATTGAGATTCACATTGAACTTTACTGTTCAAGTCTTATTGATCAATATCAACCACTACTATTCATGTTTCCACTATTCCATAGCATGTCTCTCCATATGTACTTCTCACTCCCATTTCACATGCCTATATCTCCACCTAATTATTTCTTTTTAATCCATTTGCCTCTCTTTTATTCCCCTCTCTCAAACCTCTCTCTTGTCTGTCTTTTGAGATGCATGCGGATTCCCTGGCCTATTCTAGATGCAGTACAGTTTATAAAAGAAAGACTAACAATTGGGTAAACAGCCGCTACTATTCTTGTGTTGAGACTATTTATGTCCCTCAATATTTCACCCTCGCAGGCCTTTCAACAGCCCTCTCTCTCCGCCTGTTCCATGATGCCGTTTGTTTTTCTCCACGCTCAACCGACCCGCTGGCTCCCTGTATGCGTCAGCCCACACATTCTAGCTGTTCACCTGGCCAAATCCGACAGACAGGCAGCCCTGGGCCAAGCCCCCGAAAAACATTTCAAATCGGCACTTCACCACACCCCTGATCCAACCCCTCTGCCGCAACACACACAAACACACACATACAACACATTTCCACTGCCATTACATTGCCATCCTCCCTGGCGTTGATCCCCTTCCCAATCCTTCCATCTCCTCTTTAGCCGCCCAAGTAGATCCGTCTTGCGGTTCTCCTCCTGGATACCGTGTCTTTAACACCTCTTTAACACAAAACCCAGTGCTCAGAAACAAGAACCAAAATGATTCCTTAGTCACAGGAATGGGGAGGGGGGGGGGGGGTTCCCAAACAGGCTTTTCTAGTGTTGATTAATTCTGTGTTGTGTTGGTGAAGATTAAGCACCTATTCATTAATCATGGCTATTAAAATCTGTAAGATATCGTGCAATTTCCAGGAGTCAGACTGCAGCTTTGTTCAACCAAAGTTAATGTTTAACTTTGATTAACTCACTGGCATGCTTGTTGTTGTCAAATGTTCAGTATCAAACAGGCACACTGCGACACACACGGTTTGTAGCTATGAAGACGTGCTATAAGACTCACTTGCATTTATGACTGCCGTATTAAGAAATGTATGATTCTGAACATCCCACACGGAAAACCCATGGATAACATGTATGTACATACTGTGGGGAGTATTTGATACACTGCCGATTTTGCAGGTTTTCCCACTTACAAAGAATGTCTTCAACTGTGAGTGACGGAATCTAAAACAAAAATTCTGAAAATCACATTGTATGTCATGCAATAAAATGCATTTTATTAATTAGCATTTTATTGCATGACATAAGTACTTGAAACATCAGAAAAGCAGAACTTAATATTTGGTACAGAAGCCTTTGTTTGCAATTACAGATATCATACGTTTCCTGTAGTTCTTGACCAGGTTTGCACACACTGCAGCAGGGATTTTGGTTCACTCCTCCATACAAACCTCCAGATCCTTCAGGTTTTGGGGCTGTCACTGGGCAATACGGACTTTCAGCTCCCTCCAAATATGTTCTATTGGGTTCAGGTCTGGAGACTGGCTAGGCCACTCAAGGACCTTAAGATTTTTCATACGGAGCAACTCGTTAGTTGCCCTGGCTGTGTGTTTCGGGTCGTTGTCATGCTGGAAGACCCAGCCATGACCCATCTTCAATTCTCTTACTGGGGGAAGGAGGTTGTTGTCCAAGATCTAGCGATACATGGCCCCATCCATCCTCCCCTCAATATGGTGCAGTCGTCCTGTCCCCTTTGAAGAAAAGCATCCCCAAAGAATGATGTTTCCACCTCCATGCTTCACGGTTGGGATGGTGTTCTTGGGGTTGTATCATCCTTCTTCTTTCTCCAAACACGGCGAGTGGAGTTTAGACAAAAAAGCTCTATTTTTGTCTCATCAGACCACATGACCTTCTCCCATTCCTCCTATGGATCATTCAGATGGTCATTGGCAAACTTCAGACGGGCCTGGACATGCGCTGGCTTGAGCAGGGGGACCTTGCGTGCGCTGCAAGTTTTAATCGATGACGGCGTAATGTGTTACTAATGGTTTTCTTTGAGACTGTGGTCCCAGCTCTCTTCACGTCATTGACCAGGTCCTGCCGTATAGTTCTGGGCTGATCCCTCACCTTCCCAGTGATCAATGATGCCCCACGAGGTGAGATCTTGCATGGACCCCCAGACCGAGGGAGATTGACCATCATCTTGAACTTCCTCCATTTTCTAATAATTGCGCCAACAGTTGTTGCCTTCTCACCAAGCCGCTTGCCTCTTGTCCTGTAGCCCATCCCAGCCTTGTGCAGGTCTACAATTTTATCCCTAATGTCCTTACACAGCTCTCTCGTCTTGGCCATTGTGGAGAGGTTGGAGTCTGTCTGATTGAATGTGTGGACAGGTGTCTTTTATACAGTTAACGAGTTCAAATAGGTGCAGTTAATACAGGTAATGAGTGGAGAACAGGAGGGCTTCTTAAAGAAAAACTAACAGGTCTGTGAGAGCCGGAATTCTTACTGGTTGGTAGGTGATCAAATACTTATGTCATGCAATAAAATGCAAATTAATTATTTAAAAATCATACAATATGCAGAGGGTTTCTCAACATATATTTACATACGTGCCCTGAATATGTTTATGAAATACATAACTTGCACTTCTCAAAAGATCATAATACAATGCATGTCATATATTAAAAACATTGAATATTATGTGTTAAAATAATGAAATATATGAATATGCAGTACATTAAGCATTTCTCATCAACACATCTTGGAATTAACCTTTAAGACATTATTTTACAGAGAATCTGCTTGTTATAGTGAGTTTAACTAATTACCGTTGGCAAAATGGGGAGCAAACCAACTAAGCACCATTCTAGGCCATATTTCATTATATTAATTACTGTGAGAAAAACAATTATTATCTTTTACAAACAAGAGTCGATTTGTAAATTGTACAGTAAGTATAAGAAACCACTGGAGAGAGTAAGTCATCTTAAAGGACCTTTATTCACAGTATCATACAACTGCCATTGTGTCACAATATAATGATAAATGTTTAGTAAAAACACCAAAGTAGTCACTTTTAAGCAGTATACAGAATCTTTTTCAGTTTCAGTATAATGAATAATTTTGAACTCCAAGTTTACTTTTCAGAAGAGACTCATTATGGAAACAATATGCATACATTTTAACACAGTATCATGAATGCTATTCCTCTCTGTAAAAGTACTTCAAAGAAATGATCAGATAACATAATAAACACGACAGGAAACATAACAAATATGGAAATATATTAGTTAGATGTAACTAATATAGCTATAATTTTGTAATTTGTGAAATTTTTTAAAAAGAAAATATATATATGTATTTAAGACATTAAAACTTATTTGAAAACGGCCAAAATGTAATATCTAAATATATCTATGAAATATATGGTCATACATTAGTAATACATATAATAAATATATTAGTATGTTTAAATAAATAGGCACATATTAAAAATATGTTTTTAAAATATATGTCAATATATAATACATCCGTGTGGGGTTTCACACCAGTGGTTTGAAGATAAAATATTAAGTGATACTCCAGTTGATAACTGCAATCATGTTATCATGCTTTCTGATGTTACCTACTGTAGCGCTAATCTAATCATATTATCATGCAATATAATGTTACCTAGCGCTAATCTAATCATGTTATCATGCATTGTAATGTTACCTAGCACTAATCTAATCATGTTATCATGCATTGTAATGTTACCTAGCGCTAATCTAATCATGTTATCATGCATTGTAATGTTACCTAGCACTAATCTAATCATGTGCAGAAACCCATCATCCAGTCCATTGGTCGTGTCATGCCAAACTGCTTAGTTGCTAACCTTCAAGGGACTCCTTTCCTAAAGCATTTTTTTTAACAAATGTATGAAATTGGCTTGAATCTTGGTCTTGAGTCAGATCTTGATCTTTGAAGCCCCAACACCCTGTATGGTCTATGGATTCCATTTTGGATGCAATGTTATGCATTATCTACATTCAATCGACATAATCTAGACTCAATCGATTTTGATTCCAGACAACTGCTTTCCGTATTTAGGATTGTCTTGAAGTCTAAAATAAATATTTGTTGAAACTTGAGAATTAATCCGCTTCACAATGTTTATGGTAGGGTAAGGTTTCGATTTTTACATTGTACATTTATACATTTTCTTATTACTGAATGAACAGCTGCATTGATGGTCTATGGTCTACAATCCAAAACCAGATTAAAAAAATTACACGAAGAATAGAATAGATGGGAAATGCTTTTCTCAGACACAGTGTCCCAAACATCATATTGTTACTTCTGGATTGAAACACGACTAAAATTGACTTCCTTTAAATTCATGTTTTTATGACCAATAATTTATTTTGATGTGTTGTAATTGTGTTCTCTATGTTTTTATTTTTATTGTATTGTCTCGACCTCAAATCCTAACTTAGGTTTCATACCAAGTCTATCTAGCAGTTTACTCTCACTCTCATAATGTAAACAAGCCCTTTGAAGTTTCGCCCAAAAAAACTTTTTGAAAGCACTGAGATGACCAAGACAACGTATTCAAGACTTAACATTAACAAGTAAGCTGTGAATGATACATTTTAGAAGTATGAGAAAGATGAAATCTTATCAAGATGAGCTCATTAATTCATCATGCATTGCTTCAGAAAAGCATTAATTATGTGGATAGAGTTGTGTACATTCTTGCTCTAGATTTCAATAATAATAAATAATCATCCTTAAATAAAAACGGAAAGCAAAGAACATGCACTTTGGTTTGAGTCACAACTACACAGAACCAAGAAAATAGTCTTAAAATTTGAAGTAAGCATTTTTGTATTTAAAACAAAAAAATTGGCCTTGACAAAATGATTTGCCCCGTTCAGTATTATTCTAAATAATTTGGTTAGAGGCAGCTGTTCCTCGTTTACTGGGTAATCACCAGAGGTAAGTTGCCAGGGTTACAGGGAATAAAGTGCCACTCAACTGGGTTTGAGAAAGAGAAAACAGAACATTCAGCTCTCTGTACCAATGTCAGAGTGGTGAAGATTAAATAACTGTCTGAGGATGACAGAAACAAAATAATCCTAAAGCATTCCCAAGTCCATCTCCTGTTACTTTAGAATGATCACAATTCACAGTTGTATCAAAAGGTTTGTAGCCCATGGAACAAAAAGGTTTGTCAATGCCCAGAATGTAGCTGAAAGAAGATACTCAACCTCAGATGTTGTTGAAGGTTGGTTTGAGTGTTTGACAAAGCACCTCACACAACCTCTAAAGAAATACACGCTGACTTGAAGAGTTTCATCCAGCACCTTCCATCGCACAATTTATCAAGAAGGTATATATGGTAAAAAGCCCAGGACGACCCCATAGTCTGAAAGAGAGACACAAGAAAGTCTGACTGAACAATGAAAAAACAAGACTAAAACCTTCTGATCCAAGGTCTTGTGGGCCAATTAAACTGAATTGGCAGTCTATGGCAAAGAAATCAGCTGCATATTTACAGTTGTGCTCATAAGTTTGTATACCCTGGCAGAAATTGTGACATTTTGGCATTGATTTTGAAAATATGACTGATCGTGCAAAAATGATCAGTTATATTTAAATGATCAGTCTTTTATTTAAGGATAGTGATCATATGAATCTATTTATTATCCCATAGTTGTTTGGCTGCTTTTTAAAGGAGCCAAACATGATGACTTTCACATTTGAATGTGTGAAAGTCATCATGAAACCAAGCTGTGTCCCATTGTTTTGCCTAATATCCAGAAACTGCATTTCCGCAATGGTTATGGGTCTTTGGAACATCAAACATCCATCAAAAAGTACTCTAAAATGCCTAAAAAAGCACTGTGGAGGCATTTTGAAGTGATAAATTGGTACTTATTGGAATTCATAATGCCATCAATCTTAAACAAGAGCCCCTAGACCAGAGGTGTCAAACCGTTTCCATGGAGGGCAGAGTGTCTGCGGGTTTTCGCTTTCAAAAATGAGGTCTGTAATTGATTCGTTTCCTCCATGGAACCAGTTTGACACCCCTGCCCAAGACCATAAGTAGCAAAACAGCCCTAAAGCGTCAATGATCCACCAACATATTTTACTGTGAGTATCAGAAGTTTTTATTTGAAAACAGTCCTGTTTTGTTGCCAAACATGCCAATGGTCAAGAAGAACAACCCCGTTATCAACCCAGTTTCCAAAACTAATTTGTGACACTGAGTAAAATGCTAATTTAAAAAAATGCAATGATGTGCAAATCATTTAATCCATATACTGTAGTTGTGAGATGTTCCACCAGGTGTTTTGTTTGCATTACAGAACTTTTCTAGTCTTTTGTTGCCTCTGTTCCAACTTTTTTGAAACGTGTTTCTGGCATCAAATTCAAAGTGGGCATATCTTTTTCAAGAAACAAAAAATGTGTCAGTTGCAACATTTGATATGTTGTCTTGGTACAATTTTCTATTTAATATAGGGTTTTAATGATTTGCACATCATTGCATTCTGTTGTAGTTCCAATAACTCATGGCAAAGTTAGGCTCTGCAATTTGTAGGTTGGGCTCAGTATTTTATTTTTATTTGGAATTCTAAGCCAGGTGAAGTGAAAACAGTTAATTTATAAACTACAAACAAAATTAGTATAGATGATTAAAACAGTGAAATATGAAGAGATTAAACCTCCCATTAAAAGCAGTTACAACCAAATTATGTGAATCCAAGCTATTTCTGCAGTGAGCTACTAGAATAGGCACGACGAGGTTCAAAAAGTATTATGAAGAACATTCAGGATAAGTTGGAATAGATCCTTGATGTTCCAATGCCATGGCAACATGTTTATGAATCTTTACACAGGACTTGAACAATCTGCCATGTGTAAACTCTGCAGGGCAAAATTCAATCCGCTGATCATTTGTTGGTATTACAATGTGGAGGTCTGGTCCAGGAAAGGTTGTTAATTTGTAAAGTGGAAAGGATTGAGATTCAATATGAACTGTATTGCTCGGGTATTTCAAATCAATGTATCCATCAACATCCAAGTGGGGTGAAGACTTTTGAGAAGCACTGTATTTGAGACTAAAGTTGTCACATTGCAATAAAATTGTGTTAATTTTGAACACATTTAAATAATAGCTTGTTTAATTGAACTTTCATGCTAGTCTTTAACAGCACACAATTAAGCTGTTAATCCAGCTACCCAGCATTTGTGTATATGTATTGTAACAGCTGGCCTGTGCGGCTCCGCATGTTACATTTGTATGTTCACCGTCTTTTGGTTCTGTTTGTTCTGTTTCTATGCTCTTTGATTGGTCTCACCTGTGTCTAGTTTAGTCTGCACCCGGGTCTCGTTTATCCCCCTTTATTGTCCCTTTTTTGTTCATCCTGTCCTAATGGTTCTTGTCAGTCATTTTTGGATGTTTCTTGTCTGTTGTTACATTTGTGTTCCTTAGAGCAAAGCGTTGTACGCAAGTCTTTGGATTAAACTACGTTTATTTATATGCCTCTAAGCCTGTATCCTGCCTTCTCGACCGTAACAGTATAATAGATAGGGGCAAGCGTTTTCCTGGACCTAGTAGTATAAAATCGGTTTGGCACAGAGCAATTACTGCCTACATCTTTAGCTCATCCACTTGAATATGGGTAATGGCAACAAAGTCTGAGACCTACTTTCACTATTGAACATAACTATTTTTAGGGGAATTTTTCCATTTGATAATGTGTTGAATTTGTGTCTAATATGCTGTGTGTATTATATCTAGTGGTTTGACCAGTGGAATAGCTGAAATGCTGGAAGATCGATGTGTTAGCTTTGCTAAACCAGCTAACTAAAGTTTTTGCAGGAATTAACTGTTTAGGCTATGGTTCGCTTTGAAAATATACACTTCTGGTTTCAACCACACAAAGGATTACTTTCTAAACTGGACTGATGCGTGGTGAGCTTTCACTCCCCAAGTCAGCAGTAGAAGAAGCATCTCCCAAGTTGGTGCTACAAATTACTAGTGGATAAGTCGTGCAGTAGCTTCAGAGGGCTGGCGACCAAACAACATCAGGATTAGTACCAAAATAGTAGTTAGCAAGATAAATTAGAAAATGTTTAACATTTGCGTTTCGCCAGATCCCAGGTTGCATCAACTGCATGGCAATATTTTGCCTCCAAATCTTGGTTTCAAATCGCAACATATTCTGTTTTGTGATTTGTAGAAAGACTTGTCTGCCTGAAAAATACCAAACACTGAGCCCATTTTTCATTTCGTCATTATAGTTGCCAAATGAGTCAGTCCATCATTGAACGCACTGAAGCTGGGAATAGTTTTGTGGTTGTGGCAAGGTTTAGTTTAAACCGCCATGTAGGACAAAAAGCTACGGTTAAGGTTGGACTCATGGCTGAACACATGGAAACCGTTTATAACTCTACAGTCCAGAGTGACTATATGTTTACATGCTTCTGCAACATCATATTCTGATAATACTCTTACTGACCTACATTAGATACTCCTATTCATTTCATTGAGATCTAGGCGTAAGCTCTTGCTCTGTATCATTTCCATGCCTTACTTGTGTTTCAAAACAATAGGATAAAGTCGTCATGCAGTCAAAACGGTTTTCCCAACGCCCTTGTGTAATTCTGTCAACATTGTTTATGATTGACACATTCCATTGTCAATCTGTAAGGTAGTCTGGGTTTGGATGGAGACAAAAATGGGATTCAGTGCTTAAAGGTATAAACATTTACACTCCTGTTTTATGGAAAGTCTAGGGGTTTTGTAGAGGAAAGGGCAAATATATCCAGAAGTATAAAAGAAGACAGCACATTTGTATTTCTCAGTGTAACCAAACCCAGCATTGTCTAGAGGCCTGTTCAAATGGAAACACCTTAGGTGACTAATATGTTATTACCCTTGATAGATATTATTTGTAATTGATACATTAGCATGTTTGGATGAGAACATTAGAGAGATGCTTTTAAAGTATCACAATCCACAAAGAATGTCAAACGGGGTGTTGCATACATTTAATCACCCCCATGTTTTTCTCCGCCCCCACAGACGTGAGCAGTCAAATCAATCTAATGAAATATGCAGAATGGATTACAGAGTTGGGTTCAAAAACATTTTGTACTCATATAACCCTTCTTTTGGGCATCGTTGAGTTTGCCCAGCACAAAGTAATCAACAGTATAGCCCCCAAATTGCAAAGCCCACCATCTGAAAGTCCTGGCGTGTGAACATTTAAGCCATTAAAATTGTGGCAAACACTTTCTGAACCCAGTTCTGCCGGAGTCTAAGCCATGGTAACTCTGTGTTTACAGAACTTTGTAAATATACAGTGTATCATGTACCGAACAGCTGTATTAGTCACAGTAAAAGATCTCGTTCAAAGAAGGGTCTGTTTTTCCATTAGGTCCAAAGCATGACCAGACACAAACATCAAAACTAAACAGAGGGGTGAGAACCAACTTCTCTTCATCCGCCCACATCGTTCATGTTTGGTGATTCGTTCCCTTTCATCCCCTGTCCATCTTTCAGTGGCAGCTATGTGTTCAGTGAAAATGATTCTGTGTAATGATATAGCACGTATGTCATCAAGGTGCGTGTTGTGTAGAACATATCAAATGTGCAATTTGTAAGATTGTTTGCCATACAAAAAACAGAGAAATTCTAATTATATTAGAAACGGCATTCAGGAAAGACGTTGTTTCAAATTAGTACTTCATTAATAGTTTGTCATTGTCGGTGTACATAAACCCAGGAGGTAGGGGTGCTGTATCACAAGACGTCTGCTATTGTCGGCTTTTCACTAGTTTTGCACCACTAACCTAGTACATTTTGCTCACTAGTTAAATCCAAACTTGTATTTCGTTACCTAGAATGCCAAGCTAGCTATTTATCTAGAGAAAAAAAGACTTTGTGCACACCAGTGGACCCCTGGGGTCATAGTGCCCCTGGTTGGGAACTACTGGTTTATGCTGTTCCCCATGTAGAACCAAATCCCTCAGAATATGGTGTCAGAGGAACCCCTGAGGTAATATTCAAAACTGAATATTTTTGTAAGGGGGATTGGTTACATTCCAAAATGTTGTCCGATACAAAACTGAAGGCTTATGATGACACCCCTTTATTTGCCTTCCAAATTGAAAAGCAATTTGAAAACTCAAGCTGTTGAATGTTTCTGCACGATGCCTCGGTTGGAGCAACACATCTTTGAGGAGGATGTTCTTCTCGCTCCGCTCTGGTGACGTGACAGGCTCTGTTCCCATGTACCCTGACGGCTAGCTGTAAGGAACCACCTCATGATATGTTAACTAGGTGACGACCATCAGGTGACTGGAGGCGAGGCTTATTGGAGGCGAGGCTTACATATGCTTAATTTTCCACACTTTAGTAAGTGTAATTCCTGTTGATGTTGAACTCTGCAAATATAAATGTCCCTTCAATGTAAATGCATGTCGTGACATAATAGGAATACCTTTGAAGATTCAGTCTGGGATGTTTGCAATCAATCACAGATATTTGTAAAGCTCCAAGTTTTGTCTGGATGTGTAAAATGTTGTTCATAATTATGTGTATAATCTGTAAGTACAATCACTATCATAGTTAACTGTGAAAGTGACAGGTTGAAAGTGAATGGTTTTGATGACATGGGGCTGGAATTGGCATGTACATGTTGAACTCTGCAAATATCAAAATGGACCCTTTTTTACCACATCTAAAACTAGTGGCCAAAAATTGCAGATGATATGATGAAGTAAGAAAGAGTTAATCATACTATAGGCTTGCGTGTGTGCGTGTGCGTGTGTGATTGTGTACACTGCTTGTGTGTTGTGTCTGAGGACACGCACATGCATGGCTGTGTGCCTGTGTGTGTGTGTGTGTGTGTTTGCGCGCGTGTGTGTGTGTTTACATGTGGTTATGTGTTTGTGTACAGAATGTGCTCGACTGTACACAGAACCAAAACGCCTTTAAATCAGCGATGTCCTCAGTTTGTTTGGTGGCTCCTGTCAAACTAACGAGGTGATTGAGAGAACAAGCTCTGGTGAACTCGGAGTCAGCCAAGAGCCAGTTCTGCCTCAGTGCCATGCCCCTGGCCACCCCACAGTCACCCCGGCAAAAACCTGGCACGCACACCGAGCACGGCCGTCTGCCTGCCGCCGCTCAACAGACCAGCGGGAAGGACCAACACCAGGGAAGCCATATGGTCACACTCGAAGAGAGGACGGTACGCATATTATAAGGATCCACGCGAGGGGAGACATTCTAGCGGACGCGGGCGCACACTGCGACAACACGTGCGCCAAAAGTCAAGCCACGCGCACACACACACACACACACACTTACAACACTCTCGTCCCAGCCCCGCATATGGCAACCAGAGTGAAGTGGTGTGAGTGTGCCAGCAGAGTCCTCACAGTGGATGCTTCACTGCCTGCATCGATGTGAGTAATGCTCTTAATTATGGGTGTTGCGACTGTATCTGTTCGTTTATTTCCCGGACACTGTTCCAGGTATTGGATCATTCTCACAGTGAGAAGCGAGGCCTGTTTACAATTTAAATTCTCGGAGGGAGTCAAATCTTTGACTTTTTTTTTTTTTTTTTTACTTTGGTTTGTTTTCCAATACCATTTGAAAAAAAAACGGTATGACATGTCCTGCTGAACAAATTGGGCCTGTCCACTATCAGAGTCTCATGTTGGGAGGGGTAAAAACTCTGGCTTCATTCCGGTGGAGCAAAGTTTTAAATTGTTTTGGAGTTAGATGGAGGGACATTCCAAATTCAGTGACCTTTACGCTGTCATTACCCTTATTTTGGGATTTGTGTGGAGCTAACATATGGAATTGTTTTAAGGCGGAGATACCATGCATCATTTAGCAATTTGATTCGAGTTTTAGGAAACGTGAAAGTATCCAAAAGAAATATTGACAATGGTGCGAAATTGCATTGAAATTTGCCTTTAGGACCACTGTGTAGGGTAATGCGTTATAAAACACACATGCTGTACGTTACATGGCTTAATAGGTTCCAAATATTGCCCAATAGTTTTGTTCGTTCATTGATATAAAAACAACCAGTACACTTGAGAAAGCTCATACTCTGTTATAAAGTGCAAAATCATCCCAGGGATTCACACTTTCTCTGCAGCTTCCAGGTTTGGGGAGATATGGTCGAACAGGTTGTCCTGTCGTAACCTACAGTAGTGCCTCGTTGAGGTCCCGCCCCTCGATCCGAAGTTTGGCCAAACACCTGACAAGTCCTCTCACAGGTATGTTAGCAAATCGCACGTATGTACCTTCTTGAATTCTGTGGTGTCCGACAAGTGTTTATGATCATGTCTTATCGCAAGCGACGGGTGGGTTGAGAACTGGTACACTTCATGTAAATGATTGTATAATCAACAGTATCATTGCTACAAAATGACTCCACCATTCATGCCACTGATTCTCCAGTTCGTCTATAACCTTATCCGTTAACTGACTCATGGGTGGCCAAAGTGAACTGACTGCTGGACACAGGTTCTTGTGGATGAATAACCACATACATTTTGGATACATGAGCACCCCACAGCAAAGCTTATTTACTCTAAAGGAACAGGACGATCTCACTGTGTACGGCGATGAAGCGGTTTAACAGGTTAGCAATGGGGGAACACAGTGTTATTGATAGCGTTGGTTTGACTCTTATTTAATTGAAATGTAGATCGACAGTCACATTTTTTAACGATGATTTATGTCATTACAAGAGTATTGAAGCTCAGCCGCAAGTAGACACCAAATCTCTTCACATTAATGCAAACACACATAGACACACACACACACACACACACTCATTCATCACTGCAGGCACAGCTTTGGTGAAAATGAGTCAAACCACCTGCTGGGACCAGCTGGGCCTGTGACACTGAGTCGACAAGAATGGAGAAGGCCAAGGGGTCAACCATCCATACCCAAGTCACCCCACCCTTCCCACCGTGCGCCATGACCCCTGGGAGTAGGGAGGTGGTGGGGTGGGTACGTTGCATTGCTGCTGGCACATGGGTCATTCAGTGCTCCTACAGGTTCTTAAAACATTAAAGGTGTTAGCAGAAAACAGGGGTTGACATCGCTGGAAATCTCAACATCAGCCTAGATTTCCTGCTATCATTTTAGTCCATCGTCCGACCTCACTACACCTGTTCCTCCTTTTATGTGTCCTTTAATCTTTTGAATCATCTACCACCTCCTCTCCCACCTCCCCTTCTTTCACCTCCTCTCCCACCTCCTCTTCCTTCACCTCTTCCCCCCTCCTCCTTGTCCTTCACCTTGTCCCCTCCTCTTCCTTTGCCACCACGTTCAGCCAGCTCAGGGTGATTTGGTGAAGGTCAAGGTCAGAAGTTAAGGTCAGGCAGCAGGTGTGTCTCCTTGGTAACCCCTAGGGACAACAGGGCTGGTCTCTCAGGGGCGATTAGCTGCACCAGCCAATCAGATATCTGTCCTCATATTTCGTAGGTGAGATCCATTACCCTTCCTGCTCAACTAAACACAAAGTCCTCTTCTTGACAAATCCACGATTCCTTCAGTCATCCCAGTCAGTGCTCCAGTCAAACCATTCTCATCACGTCATGAGGCAATCAGCCTAAACATGGTTTGACGTGAATATTGAAATGTAAAGAATCAATTCTGGTCTAAACAATTAATGTGGAATCTCCATCCAACATGCTTGTTCGTCCGGAACAGAGCTCTCGTGTACCGGGAAGGAGCATGTTACATGTTGCTTCGGTTTCCAAACGAATATGTCCATCTCTCAAGTGTCAGATAGGTCCGGTTGCCGATGGAGACTGTGGGGGTGGGGTCTGTCATATTACTGTTCTCTACTATGTCTAGACCCTGCTCATATATGTTAGCATCAGTCATTCCTCTGAAGGACATTAATATAGCTGCTCCCAGTGGAAATCTATTGGCTTGTTTTTGTTTTCATAACGCACCTGCCTCTTTATTGCGAGCTTCTACCAGTAACACGAGTGGAACATTAAATCCTAGATGTCAGAACGGTATGTCCTCACCACTGCCCATATTTAGCGGGCTCCAATGCCTGTTCCTCGATTACACTGGACCATGAAAACAGAAAGGAGTGAGCCGAATAAGTGAAGAACTGACAGCCAGCAGATATTGATTTCGGGAGTTGGAGAGCTCGGGCTGTGCCTAACCCATCCTGCCTACAAAGCGTCTAGACGTGTCATCACCCTGTCCCAACGCAGACCAGTGGTCCACCCATAACCCCATGGGTTCTGTTCACTCCCTACTCCTCCGCAAGACCTCCTCAACCCCCCAACTCTCGTCTCCCTAAGGCCTCCTCCGCCACCTCTCTCCTGCCCAGCACCAGCACCAACACCAGCACCAATCCTCTCCCCAACCAGGTGCCTCCTTCAACCCCCTCTATCCTCCCCAGTACCTCAATCAACCCTTGCTCCTCCCTACCACTAGCTCCTCTCTCCTCCCCAGAATCCCCACCCCCTCTCCCATTACCACCTCCACCAGCCCCTCTCCCCTCCACACAGCCTCCACCCCCACCCTCATACCCACCACCACCCGTTCTCAGGGTGTCACTCACAGTGCTTACACCAATCAAAACTTTCATCGCTGCATTCTTTTCGGTGTCTGCCATTCCAGGAATGGGACAGACTGGTGATACTGTTACCCCAGGACTCCGAGACACGGCTTAAGTCTCTATCCATGGTAGGGAACTCCCTGTCACTGGAACCACTTCAAATCTTTGTCCAGGTCCTGTTGAGGTTAAAAGAAAATCTGAGGAAACACAAGTGCCTCAGTCTCATCTAATGTGCCAGTGTGCTGACTGTGGCTATTCTTTCATAATTTTGTTACAGTGCATACATTTATCTCATTATCAGAATAAAATAAAAAATTCAGAGCCTATTCACAGTAAAATAAGTCATTGATGCTTTCTTACGGTAGTTATCAACACTCAAGCATTTACTCACCTGCTGTCTGATTCCCAACTTATACAATAGAAAATCAACATTTAGATGGCCTCAACAGCTTTACCCTGGGTGGTTCTGTTATAGATTTAGTTCCCTCCTATAAATACTTTGGGATTTGGTCAGATGGAACTCTCTTTTTCAAAACACTTAGTTGATGAAGAATATGAGGATTAGATTTGTCTTCTGTTATAGAAACAAATCGTGTCGGTCTTAGCACAGAGATTAAATTGTACCACCCATCAATTGTAGCAGTCATCTGTACTAGCCTCTGCGGATGTGCTATACAGTATATGCATTCCTCAGCCTCTGAACTGAACCTCTAGATGCAGTCTATCATGCAGCTTTGATTTTTATTACTGGTGCGAACTTTGGCACACATCATTGTCTTGACTCTCTGGCTTCCAGAAGTGCCAGACATTGACTGTATTGTATTGTGTGTTTGTATACTGTATATACAGTGGATATAAAAAGTCTATACACCCCTGTTAAAATGACAGGTTTTTGTAATGCAAAAGAACGAAACAAAGATAAATCATGTCAGAACTTTTTCCACCTTTAATGTGACCTATAATGTGAATAATTGAATTGAAAAACAAACTATAATCTTTGAGGGGGAAAAATTAAAAACACAATAACCTGGTTGCATAAGTGTGCACAAACTCTTATTACTGGGGATGTGGTTGTGTTCAGAATTAACCAATCACATTCAAACTCATGTTAAATAGAAGTCATTAAACACCTGCCATAATTTAAAGTGACTCTGATTAATCACAAATAAAGTTCAGCTGTTTTCTTAGTTGCATCTCAGAGCAAAAGCCATGGTCAGCAGAGAGCTTCCGAAGCATCAGAGGGATCTCATTGTTGAAAGATATCAGTCAGGAGAAGGTTACAAAATAATTTCCAATGCATTAGATATACCAAGGAACACAGTGAAGACAGTCATCATCAAGTGGAGAAAATATGGCACAACAGAGATATTACTCTGTAGAAACTGGTCAGGGAGGCTTCCAAGAGGCCTACAGCGACATTAAAGGAACTGCAGGAATTCTTGGCAAGTACTGGCTGTGACAACAATCTCCCGTATTCTTCATGTGAATGGGATATGGGGTAGGGTGGCAAAACGGATGCCTTCTCTTACAAAGAAAAACATCCAAGCCCAGCTGAAGTTTGCAAAAACAAACAAAGTCCGCCAAAAGCATGAAAATGTGTTATGGTCTGATGAAACAAAGGTTGAAAGATTTGGCCATAATCCCAATAGGTTTGGTACAAAAACAACACTGTACATCACCCAAAGAACACCATACCCACAGTGAAGCATGGTCGTGGCAGCATCATGCATTGGGGCTATTTTTCCTCAGCTGGAACCGGGGCCTTCGTCAGGGTGGAAGGAATTATGAACAGTTCCAAATACCAGGCAATTT
The DNA here is from genome assembly GCF_011004845.1 of Esox lucius. Classification (NCBI taxonomy): domain Eukaryota; kingdom Metazoa; phylum Chordata; class Actinopteri; order Esociformes; family Esocidae; genus Esox; species Esox lucius. The sequence continues at coordinate 36,749,567 of NC_047588.1, forward strand.
TAGTCCAAAACCTTCAGGCATCCATTAAATAGCTGAAGATGAAGTTTACCTTTCAGCACGACAACAACCCAAAGCACACATCCAAATCCACAAAAGCATGGCTTCACCAGAAGAAGATTAATGTTTTGGAATGGCCCTGCTAGAGCCCAGACCTGAATCCAATTGAACATCTGTGTGGTGATCTGAATAGGGCACGTTATAGGTCACATCAAAGATGGAAAAAGTTCTGACATTATTTATCTTTGTCTTGTTTATTTGTTCGATGTGACTCTTTTATTGTATTATGTATGTTTTTCATATTTGTACATTTATTTTTTCATTTGCTCTAACACAGGACTTGAGAAAGACACATACTTTGTAAGAATAAAGCATTTAGAGGAGTCTATCAACCTGCTTATGCAGTTTGTGTTTTTATTAAAGTACAACCCCGTTTCCAAGAAATTTGGGACGCTGTGTAAAATGCAAATAAAAACAAAATGCAATAACGTGCAGATCATTTATCTCTATATTTAATTGAAAAAAGTACAAAGACAACACATCAAATGTTGAAACTGTGTCATTTTATTGTTTTGTGAGAAATATATGCCCATTCTAAATTTGATGCTAGCAACACATTCCAAAATTTGGGGCAGGGGCATGTTTACCATTGTGTTGCATCACCTCTTCTTTTAACAATACTCTGTAAGCATTTGGAAACTGAGTAGACCAATTGCTGTAGTTTTGAAAATGAGATATGTATTCCCATTCTTGCTAGATACTGGATTTATGCTGCTCAGCAGTTCGGGGTGTTAAATTTTAAGTTGAGAAACGTAATCCTGAATCTTGAGTATACAGTCTTTCAGTCAGAGTGGTGAACCACTCCCCATCCTCACTTCTGACAGTCCCACCCTCTCTGGAATGAACTTATAATACCCAATGAGTTACTGACCTTTTGGTAATGTCTTAATTAGTTGTGTGATATTCCACCAGGTTTAGGTTTTTAGCATTACACAACATTTCCAGTCTTCTGTTGCCTCAGTCCCAACTGTTTTGAAACGTGCTGCTGTCATCAAATTCAAAGTGGGTCTATATTTTTGATAGTTTCAACATTTAATATTTTGTATTTGTATGATTTTCTATTGAATATAGGGTTACAATGATTTGCACATCATTGCATGCTGTTTTTATCCACATTTTACCCAGTGTCCCAACATTCCTGGAAATGGGGGTTACATATTGAACATTTGACATGGTGTATTTTTGCACACACAAAATGCCTACCACTGTGAGCTCTGTCTCTGTTAATACTATTCCCTAAAGTCATTCCCAAAACAGACACACAGATGGCAATAAATGGGAGTGAGTGATGGTGCGTTAAGATATGATGGATAGTGCGCACGTGTGTGTGTGTGTGTGTGTGTGTGTGTGTGCGTGCGTCACTGATATCTCTGGGAAAGCACTCTTCACACTGGCCGGATCTCCACTTGTGGACGCGTTAGCCTGCCGGGATGTGAGACAGGCAGAATGGACGTACGTAATTCGGGTGATTACTGTAAACAAGCACAATGGTTTTGAGCTTTGACTCTCTCTGTCCAGTGTAGTTCCTGTCCCATCAGGGCCCTCTGCACGCCTCTGGGACTGCCTGTGTGGGCGAGAGAGACTGACCATTAGACTGTGTGTGTATGTGTGTGTGTGTATGTAAAAGAGAGAGGGACAGGGAGACACAGGAGATTGGGGGAGAGAGAGAATAGCCTTCCGTTTGCATTGTATGTTTGTGTATGAGGGAGAGTTAGAGCAAGAAACTGATAGGAAGAGAAATAGGAGAGACAGAGAGACACAGTCAGAAAGAGAGAGGGAGAGAGACAGGAGAGACAGAGAGACACAGTCAGAAAGAGAGAGGGAGAGAGATAGGGGAGACAGAGAGACACAGTCAGAAAGAGAGAGGGAGAGAGATAGGGGAGACAGAGAGACACAGTCAGAAAGAGAGAGGGAGAGAGACAGAGAGACACAGTCAGAAAGAGAGAGGGAGAGAGACAGGAGAGACAGAGAGACACAGTCAGAAAGAGAGAGGGAGAGAGATAGGGGAGACAGAGAGACACAGTCAGAAAGAGAGAGGGAGAGAGACAGAGAGACACAGTCAGAAAGAGAGAGGGAGAGAGACAGGAGAGACAGAGAAACACAGTCAGAAAGAGAGAGGAAGACAGATAGGAGAGACAGAGAGACACAGTCAGAAAGAGAGAGGGAGAGAGACAGGAGAGACAGAGAGACACAGTCAGAAAGAGAGAGGGAGAGAGACAGGAGAGACAGAGAGACACAGTCAGAAAGAGAGAGGGAGAGAGACAGGAGAGACAGAGAGACGCAGTCAGCAAGAGAGAGGGAGAGAGACAGGAGAGACAGAGAGACACAGTCAGAAAGAGAGAGGGAGAGAGACAGGAGAGACAGAGAGACACAGTCAGAAAGAGAGAGGGAGACAGATAGGAGAGACAGAGAGACACAGTCAGAAAGAGAGAGGGAGAGAGAGATATAGGAGAGACAGAGAGACACAGTCAGAAAGAGAGAGGGAGGACAACCTTCAGTTTATCGGATTAGCAGTTGGTGTTGCCAGGCTCAGTAATGCCCTCTATTGTGATGTTGGTTCTTTGCATATCCTTTCTAACCTGACTTTTGGTTGCCAAGGTAACCAGATTTTCTGTTGTGTCACAGTTCCTGAGCCATCCCGAAATCCTCCCACAAGCCCCTGCCAGCAACACATAACACCTATCATGTTGTGCTTGTGGCAGTGTTACGTAAGCTTTATGCCAAGATGGTTACAGTGGCAATGACCCATTGTGAGATTGGGCATCCTTGGTACATTCTCACCAAGGCTTCTGGTGACTGCTAACCTTGTTCTTGACTCCAACCAAACTGGAACTGATCTTGGTGAACTCAGAACTAAAGTCCAATGCTCAATTAGTTTGTGGGATCATATGTGACAGACATTTTTGAAGTACCACAGAAAATGTTTAACGTTATTTCACACATTTGTTGATTTTATAACCAACGCACGTGAAACAGGACTATCAGACCAATAACACCTGTGTATCTCCATCCATGGCAGTAGAGAGGTGTCAAGGTTGGGGTTAGTCTGTAATGACTCCTCCAGATGGGATGCCCTGGGTGTTTTACCAGGCTGTCCCAATGAAAACAACGCAGTGGCTGTGGCCCATGTTCTCTGCTCATTGCTTCTCTGCTTGGCTGAGAAGTAACTCACGGAGGGGGTGGAGAAGGAAGGAGAGAGGGAGACGTTCACAGGCAAGGAGCAGGGACCAAGGGGTCCGTATAACGCCCCCATGGGGCATGAGAGCCACCACTGTCAGGAATGGATCGGGTTTCTCAACAGGAAGTGGGGTGTTTAATATTTGACATAGCGAGGACATGGTGACGGTGCTATAGTATGGTATTCCCCAAGTGCTGAGACATCACCCTCCCTGACAGGCATCGCCAGGTGGACTCCCCTCGGCTGCCCTGTGCCATCATGTGCCCGGCTGGGTGATGGCACCCTTTGTTGTCCCCTGCCACTCTGATTGAGCCCTGTTAACACCCAGTTCTCACATGTGCCCCTGCCATCCAGATTAGAGCCCTCTTCACACACGGTTCTCACATGTTCTCCTGCCACCCTGATTAGAGCCCTCTTCACACACGGTTCTCACATGTGCCCCTGCCATCCCGATTAGAACCCTCTTCACACACGGTTCTCATATGTTCTCCTGCCATCCTGATTAGAGCCCTATTCACACCCGGTTCTCAAATGTTCTCCTGCCATCCTGATTAGAGCCCTATTCACACCCGGTTCTCAAATGTTCTCCTGCCATCCTGATTAGAGCCCTATTCACACCCGGTTCTCAAATGTTCTCCTGCCATCCTGATTAGAGCCCTATTCACACCCGGTTCTCAAATGTTCTCCTGCCATCCTGATTAGAGCACTCTTCACACCCGGTTCTCAAATGTTCTCCTGCCATCCCGATTAGAGCCTTGTTCACACTCGGGTCTCACGTGTCCTTTGTCCTGATTTGTAGTCCTGATCTTGTAGTCCTGATCTTGCAATTCTTGTAGTCCTGATCTTGTCCTATTGTCTTCCACTCACACCAAGAAAATCGAACTGTGGTCCAATGTGTTTTGATCAGGACTAAGAATGTATGTCAGAGGCAGGTGTGGACATGGTTGGGTGTGGCCACAGGCCTCAGTGTGTATCAGCATCAGAATGCCCCCCTCACTTACCAGACCAATGGGACCACACAGAAGGTAGATCCACAACCCTGGCTGCCAGTACCGTGCACAGAACCTCCAAAGGGGCATGTGCTGAATCCGGAAAAGGGGACAGAGTTGTCAGCTCACATGGGTGGACGACGTGTTGCAGGGAGTGACACGTGTAAATAGAATGGACGGCGCATGCCCATCTGAGAGAGTGACGCGCGTTAAAAATGCAGACTATGCATGCCCATCAGAGTGCTTGATGCACGCACCAAGGTGGACGGGCACATGGCAACTGGAAAGGGCACTAGACAGCAGAGATATGCCCTGCACAGGTTGAGCCTTACCTGTGCACGTGCCTGCAGGCTGCACCATATTCTCTCACGGCATCTCTCACGGATTCTCTGGCAGGCTGCGTCAGATTCTCTCACCAGATTCTGTTGTCCATAGCTATGCGTCAGTCTCCCAGCCAAACTCAATCACCAACTTGAGACGGACACCCGATATCCCCAGCCGTCACGGTTGATCAGCCAGGGGGAGGCCGGCCCTCTACCCAACCCCGGTGACACTCCGGTTGGATGATGGAGAGGAGGGAGCTCCTGGTTTTTCTAAAGCATGTGGGCCTGTCCACTACCTTTTGTTGCTCAGCTTTAGCAGTATTGAAATGGGGTTAAAAGAGCAAACATTTGGGTGGAGTTTAACAGGAGGTAGGTGGAGAGGGGGGGTTGGAGGGTTTAAGTGGTGTTTCTTGGAAACGGTGGGCTGTTCATCAAAGTCTCCCTATTTGTGAGCTCATTGGAGTGGTTGGAAGAGTTGAACACAAAACTTGTGGGCCCGGGGATACGAGGGAGAAAGAGGGAATGAGTGTACGTGGCCCGACCAGATCACAGTGAAGGCTGAGGAACAGAGAGAGCACAAGTTAAAACAGAGGTCAAAGTTGTGGTAGTGTCAAGGACAAAGCTTGATGAGCTCACATTTTATGTCCAACTCCGAACACATTCATTTTGCCCCTTGACACAAGGCTCTCTCAAACAGGTAAAAGCAAATGCAGAGTAAAGCAAGTCTATAATCCCTTCAGTGGGGGCTCGTCCGGCACGGCCCACCGAAAGACTCCAGCTCCTTTTCAAAGCCTGACCACTTGAATGACTGGATTAGAGTGTTGGGAAGGGGCTGGGGGGTTGGGAGGGCTACACCTGCACACTGACCAGTATCAGCAATGTCACAACGATCACAAACACCCCTGCCCCGGGCTAACCCCCAACAATCCCTTCCGAGACCCCCGTAACCCCATGTGACCCCTACAACAACCATCTGCTGCATGGAGGGGCATAGCGACCCATGTGTAGTAGGGCCGGCAGGTTAAACATGTTGGTGAGAGCAGAGGTTGGACAACCTGAAAACAGAGACTGACACAGTGCACCTGACCCAGAGTGGAATATGGAGCCAGGAAGATGGACCCTCTGATGTGCCCAGGACATCTGAGACCAAAGCTGTGCGGGTGGATGGGTCTGTGTCTGTGTGTGTGTGTGTGTGTGTGTGCATGTGTGTGTGTGGATAGATTACAGATTTTGTTTTGGGGGGTGTTATTGTGTGTCTGTCAGATGCCTTTAAGGGGATGAGTGTGTGTGACGTGATGGGGGTGTTTTCCTCCACCCAGGGCCCCCATCAGGTGTCTGCCTACCTCCTGCTCCCCCGGTGGAGGGGCAGGACACTCGATCCACGCCCCTGCTCCACACAATCCCCATAAGGCACTGCTTTGCTTTCACCTCTGACCTCTCATTCTGTGGCTATTTATATGGGCCCAGGCGTACTTGACCTGCCTTCTGAGGGAATGGGTCGGGTTAGGGCCTTCTCTGAATATGGAGACACACCACAGATAGTTTGGGCTATTCTTCCAGCCCAGCTCTATTTCCAATACATCTAATTTAGATGATTGCAATGGTTTTAAACTGGCTTAAATGTGGGGTCTCTGAACTAAATCAATCCAGAGCAAGCAAAAGTAATGTTTGAATTGGGATTGATACACCGGTATCCCTCTCAAGTTCCAACTCTAATTAAATGAGGTGTGTTGATGAGTTGCCACTGGGCTGGAACGAAAGCCTGCACACAACACAGTTCTCAAGGACCACAGTTGGCTATGCTTGGAGTAGACCTCTGCAATATTTTCTTAAAATAATAATGATGAGACAACAGCAACTGTCTAATATTATCTCACTCCTGCACATTTCCACAAATCAAAGAGACCACAGGCAAAGTCTAGCTGTTCAGGCAAATCAAACAGCCCACAAATCCCCAGTGTTCCCTGCCCTTACCGGGAACTGACATCAATTGCAGGAAGCTCATTGGGTTGCACTATTAAACTATTACAATGTTGTGTTTCTTCCACCTCCCATATTTATGGAAGGAGGGTAGAGAAAACATCCCAAGGGCAACAAAAACTGTAAGCCAGGCACACATATGAGTCTTTGCAATAACATCCAGAAGCATGTTCAGTGTTTTCAGTCAGGAAGCAATGGGGACAGCTGGTGAGGTCTTCGCTGTCCAGGGCGATGGCCGTCCAAAGGTCTTGTGAGCGTTGGACGGAACGTTTGGATCTGGGGTGACTCAGAGGTGCCAGTGTCACAGGACGGAGAGTTAAGGGGAACCGTGTCACAGCACCTCTGAGGCACGCACTGCCTACGCGCGTGCACGTTTAATTCGCAGATAAACGATGTGTCTGGTGGATATATTCACTCCACCTCCGTGCCTCGTGCGCTGTGTCAGACCACAGCCAGGCTCGGGAGTGTGCCATGACCCCTGACACGGGCAAGAGAGAGCAAGCTCGAGGACACTCGGTTGTTCTGCGACGCTTCTCTTCGACCGACAAGTGGCTTTGCTTTACCAGGAAGTGGGACACCTGTTGCTCCCGGATTACAGTGCTCAGCAACCAGACTACATATTGATTTTCCTGATTTTCCTCCCTGGCGCACAAAGCCCACTTAGATTAAAGAGGGTTAACGCCCCACCCACCCATCCCCCACCCATCCCACCCCCATCCCACCCCCATACGGGCTGCATAATAGGTCCCATCTTGTCATTGGGACCCCCTCTGGTTAGCAAAATAGCATTTTTCTACAGTATCCATGATATACACACAAACATACACACTCTTGATGACTACTGACTCAAAGAGATCCATCGTCTCTCTCTTTCTCTCTGTCTCTCTCTGGAAGGTAAATACTGACCCCAGGAGGCCAGAAGAGGGAGTTACATCATTTTACTTAAATCCCAATGAACTCCTTCCTCTGGTCCTTCCATTTCACATTCACGTGCCTCTTCCGTTTGCACCAGTAAGAGAAAATGATCAAGGGTCTATCGTTTCATTTGAGTGGCTCCTTTCAGCAAATTATTTATTTTAATTCAATGTTATTTAACCAGTTATTAATCAATTAGGTCAGTTGAGAAGTCCTTTCCCAAGGCATACAATTGATAGTATAGGACAACACACAGAACAAGATAAAATATATAATGATAATGTAAATATAAATATAAAAACAACAACATAGCATTACTAAAAATAAAATATTAATGTACACTGTATTGCATCAAATATACAGATTAGGGACTCATTGGTGAACCTGTTTTTGAAGATGTGAAGGTGTGATTCAAGTGTCAAATTTAATTGAATTTGAATTCACTGTGTTCCCTGATGGTGGAGAACAGCCTTCAGTAGGGAAGTGGAATCCCAGAAGGTATTACTTCCTCTTTGAGTTTTGTGAGTTAGAAATGCAGATTTTAGAAGGCCGATAGAATGACACTCACTCATAAGGCTGACTAGCATCGTCTAGTTAGCAGAACCAGCAACCCCCAGACTGAGTCAGGAGGTACAATGAGCAAACCATGGATCTGGTGTCACACAATATCCCATAATGATAAAGCAGAAACACGCATTCAGAAACTTTATTCTGTACTTTGTAGAAGTGCCTTTGCAGCAATCAAAGGTTCAAGTCTTCAAAGATTTGACTTTACCAGCTTTGTATTCCTGGATTTGGGTAGTTTCTGATATAGTTTCTTGTGGATTCTCTCAAGATGTTTCAGATTGGATGGGGACTGTTTGTGAACCTAAAACTTCAGGCATTCCCACAAATGTTCTATTGAGTTCAAGTCGCAGATCTGTTCACAGACCTGTCCCGAAGCAACTCCAGCAATTCTGGCATTGTGCTTCTGGTTGCGGTCGTGCTGACAGATGAATATTCCTCACAGTCTGAGGTCCTGTGCGTTTTCATCAAGGACCTGTAAGTATTTTGGTCTGTTAATCCTTCCCTCAGTCCTGACAGGCTCCCAGTTCCTGTTGCTGATCATGAGAATGATGCCACCACCGTGCTTTACCGTGGGAATGGAATTAGCCAGGTTATGTGCATTACCTTATTTTCACCAGATGTAGCATTTGGATTTCATGTAACACTTGGCCTATTAGTTACATTTTGGTCTCATCGGACCCGAGAATCTTTTTCCTCATACTTTTAGAGTCCTTGAGATGGCATGTCATGTATCTTTTGCTCAGGTGTGGCTTCCGTCTTTCTACTCAACTATCAAGGCCTGATTGATGGCGTTCTGCAGAGACAGCAGTGCTGAGACACCAGTGCAGAGACAGCTGTGCAGAGACAGCAGTGCAGAGACAGCAGTGCAGAGACAGCTGTGCAGAGACAGGTTCTTTCATCTCTAAGGAGAAACTCTGTAGCTCACTTAGGGTGGTTACTGTATTCTTGTCTCCCCATACCAAGGCCATTTTTACCCAGTGACTTGGTTTTCTGGTCTTGGTTGTTCCAAAATTCTTCCATTTCACAATGCCGGAGCCCATTGCTTTAGAAAACCTTCCCCAGAGCTAAGCCTTGACACAATTCTCAGAGGTCTACAGAGATGTCCTTGACTTGGTTTTGCTATGCACGGAGAAGTTTAGGACCCTGTCTGACCCTGACCCTATCCTTCTAAATCCTCCTTCTAAATTGCCACAGGATGATGAGAGGACAAAGGATGCATCTTAGCTTGGCGTGTCATGGTAAAGGGTCTGAAAACCTAAACATGTTTTATCCTACAAGGTTTTGTGGACAGGTTGATGGCAAAACATTTAAATAATATGTTTATAGTACAACATAGTGAGGTGAAAGTTAAGGAATCCGAACACCTTCCAAAAGTATTTTATTGGTATACTGTACTGTGCCTTCCAAGTATTATTGTGTGGTAATGAGTTAAACTAAATTATTGTGTGGTAATGAGCTAAACTGAATTATTGTGTGTTAAAGCTGAGCAAAACTGAATTATTTTGGGGTAAGGAGATAAACTGAAATATTGTGTTGTAAAGATGAGCAAAACTGAAATATTGTGTGGTAAAGATGAGCAAAACTGAATTATTTTGTGGTAATGAGCGAAACTGAATTATTGTGCAGTAATGAGCATAACGGAATTATTGTGTGGTAAAATGTATTATGTAAAAGGAATAAACTAGTTTTAATAAAAATTCTCATGATTATTTGCACCCAATAGAAATTCATATTAATCTAATAGAAGTCCCAAACCCCTTTAGTCTGCAGTTCAAACATAAGGTAGATAGCTCTATCCCCTACATCCTCAGCCATTAAATAAAATTTTACGTCATTAGATGTAAGAGAGAGTACTTGCAGTGGCTGTGAAGTAGCCTTTGTAAGGCACGGGACAGTGTTGATGGCTCTCAGAAAAAAATCTTTGTGTTAATTAAATATGAGACTTGGCGGCCACTGGCGTAACACGTGACTAAAATTCACGTTGAATTACGAGTGATATCACAAAATGCAGTTGAACGGCAGCTGTATTCATCAATCAACATGGGGAAGGTCAGAGAACGCACACATGACATGCGATAATACAACCTTTTTTACTCACCTTTACCAAGGACGGCACTCTATGGAGAGCACTCTACATAGGACACTCAAACAACAAGGTTTAACATATGGAGGAGGAACAATTGGGAGAACTACCGGAGGTGAGGCCAGGAGTGTGTTACTGTGAGTATGTAAATTATAGATCTTCAGGGAAAAACCTTTGGGCATTAAAGTAAGAGTTGCTTTTAGGTTCAGGCATTACGGGTTAAGTATTCGGGCTAGTCTGAGTTTAAGCATTAAGGTTATGTTGCTGAAGTAATGGTTTGGTAAGGATTAGACTTTAGGGATAGGTTCATTTACGCCATAAAGTTTAGGTTATTGAAGTTAAGTTAATAGTTAGGTTAAGGTGAGGGCTACAGGATGGAGAAGATAGAAAAACATATTTGTGGGCTTGTGTTTTACTAGGCTAATAAAACAAGGAACATTTGACTGTTTGGGAATATTTCTCAGGTCCCCTATAATATAAAATGCTATTGTCAGCATAAGGATTCAGTTTAGTGTAACAGTTGTGGTGAGAATAAGAATGAAGTGTTAGTAGTTAGGTTTAGGGTTAAGGTAAGTTAATGGGAGAATCGGATTTTAACTGGAAATCATTCCCACAATGAAGGATTCTGAAAATGTCCCTGTCTGTGTGTATGAAAAAAGGAATAACATATTTTAATCAACTCAAAACTGAGGTACACACATATTTCATGTGAATGGACACAACATTTATGACAAAAGACAAACATGCAAAGAACATAAACAAGTATTTCTATTTGTTTTTTATTGTGTGATTTTTTTTTCTCATAAACAATAAAAGCCATACAATAAAGAAAACCAAAATACATAAGCTTCTGTACAGGCATAGCAACACACATTCTAAGTCCGGGCTATTTCTTCAACGTCGGCATACATTACAGAAGATTTCTTACACGCCCAAAAAAAACAATTTGGAGACTAATATATGTTTTGTGGTAGAGGTCAATTTACTCAACCAACAAGCATTTCTCACACGTTTTTCATACAGAAAATGCATAATCAATTATGGTTTTGCCTCATATTGTTTTACAGTTGTGACTGTGTCAAGACAATAAATACGGTGAATTTAAAAAGTGAGGGATTCTTATTGAGGAGGAGTTAATTGATGGTTGTTTGAATGGAGCTAAGAAGCTGTGGGAGGAGTCAGTCAACTTTTAACAGAAAAAAACTGCTGATAAAAAACACTGAGGTAAGTGGACTGAACATGCAAACTGTTGCTGTGTATTTTGACATGAAAGAATCCCATTTATAAGTGCTTTGTTTCCTTCTTCCCATATGGAAATGTAATATATGGCAATATATGTATATGCCGTATATGTCTTATATGAGCATATATGTTGCAAACATACATTTGGTTTGATCAACACATATACATACATATATGCATTTACATATATACATATACGCCAAAATATACAAGAATTGTCCGTTTTTATATATGTCAGATTGAAATATGTAATTAACATATCTGATCATGCATTTTAAAATATATGTTAAGTCTTTTAATGTGTATGGCCATATATTAGATTTCTGTATGGGTTACCTGGAATATGTTTGGCCATTGAGGTACAGCTTCTTTTGCTTATTTTTTTTGAATGAGGAAATTCACAAAATGACAATGGCAAAAAGAGAATACTTTAAAAAAAGGTTGACAAGTCTTCCTCATTCAGTGAATAATAATTAATGCTCAGCATTACCCATCTGAGGCTTTCTGGTCCACTGGAGGTCAAAAAATCACAGTTAAAACACTGCAGTAAAAAACAATTGGTAGTCAAACTTTGTTTTACTAAATGAGAGCGGCAGGCCCTACATAACAAAATCATTGCTCAGGAAAGAATTATTGAGGTGGTACTAAACCTGAAATGTTAAATCCAAGAAACAATCAAGTACGTCATACTTTGCCTCCAAACATGAAGAGAAAATACACAGTCAGTCTGAAGTAGTCAGTTCAATCATCTCACTGTTTTGCTATTACAGGGCATTCATATTTCACATGCCAACATTGAAGTGATTCACTCTGAACATTCCATTTAAGGGAGGTCTATATTGCCAAAAACAAAAAATGTTGGCATCACTTTAGTACAAATCCATGACTTTTTCAACAAATAACTTCCTAGCTGCTTTTTCTCCCCCCTACCAAAGGACGATAATAACAAACTCATAACTGCAACAAAGTAATGCAGTGAAAAACATTCAAAACAACAGTGACAAGCTTTAAAATACATACACGTTACACCACTTATATTTTGATGCAGTTCAGTCTTGCAATTTTGAAATCGTAGTACTTTTCTTTTAGACACTTTCAGAATATACAGGTATGTATACAAGTAATATGAGTTAACATAGAGAGCGACAGAGCAAAAAAATAAATATTTTTGGGAGGTTTTATATATTTATATATGTATATATTTATATGTATATAGCTTACTTGTAGGTACGATGTGAGTTTTACAAGTTCGGCAGGCTGACATATAAAGACAGCGGTCTCTCTAGAGCTACACTAACAAGGATGCATGGATAGAATACTTGTAACATTCCTAAGGAGAAGAGCGAGAGCTTGATCACGTTGCGGTAAAAAGCTCTCGTCTGCAGAAATCTCTCCGCTCTTCTACAACACCCAGAGAACTCTGACCTTCCATGGCGCTCACTCAACCACGAGAGGCGAGGACTCGCAATGTTAAAGGCAGACAGAGTAAACATGCATTTCTCCGTAGAGGGGTGCTTTGCAGTTGGTCTAAAAGTAGGGTAACAGCAGACTCCAGCCACCAGTGACATAACTGGGTTATAAAACCCCTGTGTAGGTGAATAGTTGGACTTCTATCCAAAACGAAGAGGAGGAAAATCGAACAGTGAAATTTCGTAGGAACAGTGTTTTCACCCATTACTAATTTGGTGTATCGGTTAATGGAGAAGATAGGTTTTCCTTTTTCTTTCTTTTGACATTTTTACAGAAAGCTTTTAAAAAATAAAATAAGAAATATTTCTGTCTCTAAGTCGTCCACACTACCCAGAAAGCACTCTGCGATATTTACACGGATTTAACTCGCCAGCATGCAAAAATGTCCTGGAATACGCTTTCCGAAGAAGGCAAAGATGCAACCACTAAGAATAATATACATACAGCATGAACTCTTATATAGAAAGATAAAGAAAGAAAATGAAGTGTTCATTTTTGATTAAGCAGCCTTTTTTTCCTTATTTTTAACAAAATATCATTTCAAACATACCTATAGTCACATATTCGCCCATGGCTGCTGTAAATAAAATCTTTGGTTGACCAGACCAAACGCCTGATAGCCCTCTACTTCACAACTTTACTGCTTCTCTTTTTTACTCACACAACATGCTCACTGAAATAATTTCCTCTTCCTGTTCTAGTGTTACCCTGCTAGAGAGATCACAAGAGTCTCCAAATGCCAACGTCCCACACAGCCACACCCTACAAACTGCACTTCCTCTATTCCCTAGTTTGCTCCACACAGGAGTCCTTCCAAGAACAAACACACACACACACACACACACACACACACACACAAACACACACTCATACACACATGCATACACACTTGCAGGCAAAATAAGAGTTTGAAAGGAAAGCATTAAACGAAATCAAAAGTAGGACATACATTTCCTCCGTGGTTAAAAGAAGAAAAAAAAGAAAACAGCAACAAACAAAAAAATTACACCAAAACAGCCAGTGGTCACGCCAAAGGTCAGCTCATTGTTTCTGCGAGCCGATCATCACCTTGGATACAAAGTTGACAATGGCGCTGGCGGGCTGATCCTGATCCATCTCGGCGAAGAGGTGACTGACATTGTCGGTTGTGCTGCCTTGCTTCCGAGCCACAAACCCAAAGAACCTGAAACAGGAAATGTAAATGTATGTGTCATCAAATGGGCATGGTTGTCTTCATTCCACAGGTATTTAGTATTTTGTACCACATTTTCATTGACCATTTCTGTAATTCCTTGTTCTTTCACCAGGGGGAGGACAAGCACCATGCCACTTTGATCATTTTCGGATCATTAACTGTACAGCTATAGGAAGCAATCAAAGTCAACTTCTAAGTCTAGCAACCAATTTCAGCCATATTGTTAGCATGCAATCATCTCCTTTTAAATCCCTACAATAGATCTGGAGAACTAGCTTAGACTGAATACAATGATTTTGAAGGCAGCTTTGACTGAAATGGGACCAACATCTCATAATAGTAAATTCATAGTTACTCTGATACCTTAGGTTAAACCCCTAAACCTTGACATGCTATAAATTCTAGACTTGTGTCTGCCAATGCTTTGTTGGCAAAAGGGGCAGTGTTTCATCCTTTGCCCAGTCATCTAGCCATCCATCTATTCCTTCACTCTGAATAATTGGTGGGAAGCTTTCATCCTTTCTACATTCTCCTCAAAATCATGGCTGACCTAAGGAGAAACCTTTTATTTGATTTAGGATAGAGCACAAGTAGGAATCACATAGGCCAAATGCACCGTGGTACAGGATAGTGACCGATGGTAAGGTTTTTGAGTGAATAGGGTTGAGTTTACACAGACAGCCCAATTCTGAGCCTTTTTCTACTAATTGGTCTTTTGACCAGTCACATTAGATCTTTTCACATCAGAGCTGATATGATTAGTCAAACAGAACAGTTAGTGAAATAAATATCAGTATTGGGAAGCCTGTGGAAACACAAACCAGTTTCACTCAAGACCATGGTGGATGAGTTAAACCACACATCAAGACCATGGAGGATGAGTTAAACCACATCTCATTAAGAAACAGAACAACATGTTCCTTGTTCTAACGGTTTCATTAGGACATCATACCATTAAAAACATCTTTGGACCAGTTGATGAAATTATTAAGCACTTTTACCGGATAGTTTGGTTTCCTTCTTAAGTGGTCAACTTTACTTGATGACTCTCAGTCATAGTAATGAGACCTGATGTTTTGTCTTAAGGTACATGGTCACAAGGTTTAGATGTTTAGTACTAAGGTACATGGTCACAAGGTCTAGATGTTTAGTACTAAGGTACATGGTCACAAGGTCTAGATGTTTAGGACTAAGGTACATGGTCACAAGGTCTAGATGTTTTGTACTAAGGTACATGGTCACAAGGTCTAGATGTTTAGGACTAAGGTACATGGTCACAAGGTCTAGATGTTTTGTACTAAGGTACATGGTCACAAGGTCTAGATGTTTAGTACTAAGGTACATGGTCACAAGGTCTAGATGTTTAGTATTAAGGTACATGGTCACAAGGTCTAGATGTTTTGTACTAAGGTACATGGTCACAAGGTCTAGATGTTTAGTACTAAGGTACATGGTCACAAGGTCTAGATGTTTAGTACTAAGGTACATGGTCACAAGGACTAGATGTTTAGTATTAAGGTACATGGTCACAAGGTCTAGATGTTTAGTACTAAGGTACATGGTCACAAGGTCTAGATGTTTTGTACTAAGGTACATGGTCACAAGGACTAGATGTTTAGTACTGAAGTACGTGCACTTACTTGGCTGTTCCCCCTTCAGGTTTGTTCCACCTGTTGTAAAAAAACAGACAGGAAAAAACACATTATTACCCTGCAACATTCTGTAATTTTCTTGATAATATTATAGGGTCATAAACCCCAATCCATTTAAATAATCAAGATGACTGCATTCCACAGGTGTGGGTGTATTAGTGCAAGGTGTTTGGGCACCCACTTTCTCTCCTGAGGGTCGATATCACAGAACGTGACAGTGTTGATAGGATAGTGGCGCCGGAAGAAAAGCCTGTAGGATAGAAACTCGGTTTAGTGCAGTGAACTACAGAAACTGGAGTCCTATACATTCCATGTATAGCAGTGCTGCAGTGACACTCGGCGCTGTTGATAACAATGTGTCACTCACTTCCTCTGGTTATCGGTCAGGGTGATTCCCTGGGCCGAGACCTTGAAGTGCACGATGGTGGCGGTGGGCGGCGTTGCGGCGGCTACTGTCTCCGAGATTGCCTTGGCGATGGCCTGAGGACCAGTGAGAGACTCCATGTCCACCGAGTTAATGTACAGCACATTGCATGCTGGGAAAAGAAGAACAAAGTGTTGGCCAGTGAACACAGTGCCACTTGGACGAGAAGAGGGGCCAATATTCAGCGGGAAGATCGCACGGGCTGGGGCGGATTCTCTGATTACACAGCAGATGTCGGTTTTGACTTTGCAAATCCCTGACATTCTTGATGCAGTTAAAATCATTAATATCATACATGAGGACATGATGTACTTTACATCGCTTTGGTATTAGTGGGTTTATTGCTCTGTGTTTCTGAAGACATTTTTGAAAAAGATGCCATCTGCATATTCATGCAACACATGTAATTTTCCCTGAAGTCGGTGCATGCTCCCCGGGGACAAAAATAAAAATAATTCTTAGGGCAAAAAAATTCAGTCACAGTGCGGAAAATCATCTCAGGCCGAAAGCTGGAAAGGAGCAAGGTTAATGTCAACAAGACAGAGGGGTAGACATCAGGAGTCTGGGCTACAAGGCAACAGTCGGGGACCAACACGAGAGCAAGGCGGAGTCAAATGAAAGGACACAGGGTTTACCATGGGAGTCAGCAGGGGCCCTCTGCCCTAAAGTGACACGGAGAGGACATCACCAGGGTGGGGAGAACAGTGGAACAGTTCAGAGTACATCATGACCAGCTCACAAAGTCACATGGGTAGATCACCTGAACGCTACATCCAAAAGTGCTCAACCAAACGGCCGACTGAGAGACAGGACGCACGTTACCTGCTCCTTGTTTAAGGAGTTCAGCCGCCGGATTGGTCGGCGTCGCAACGTCCGGCACATCTTCGTGGAGATCTGGAAAAAGCGGCAAAGTGCACATTCAGCAGAAATTTCACACACCTCATATGTCCCACGTATCGATCCAGGTCAACACACACAAACACACACGAACACACACACTCTCTCCGCCTCACCTCTGGTGGGGATGACCAGTTTGCAGGGCAGGGCCAGGGGAGTCATGGCGTGCTGGTACACCAGGGCGGACAGACATCCTGCAGGAGGAAACAAACAGTAGAAACAGGCGTCTGAAAGAGCGCGATCATGTCCGCTAGCGGGACAAACCTTCCTCTGAGGCAGTGATTCCCAACTCCTGTCCTCAAGTACCCCCAACAGTACACATATTCATTGTAGCCCCAGCCAAGCACAGCTGATTCAACTCATTATCAGGCTCTCACTGAGTTGAATTGGGTGTGCTTGTCCAGGGCTACAACAAAAATGTGTGCTGTTGGGGGTACTCAAGGACCGGAGTTGGGAACCACTGCTCTGAGGCAACACGTTTTCATCCAGACCTGCGGAGGTGGGGATGAGTTACACACCCTGTAACCACCATCATCCACCGGGCCCATTTCCGCCGGCCCCACGCCTCACCGCCTCACCGCTCTGCCATTCACATACCCAGCATCCCTGTTAAGACACCCTGTCCCTCCTCCCGGAGACCCACTTCACAGGTCTCGTCTAGGGGATACGGTTGCTTCACTTGGCCCGTTTTTTAGATTAATGCTGCCTGGCTTTTTGAGTCATCGATAGACGTTTTTGTACCTGAAGCCATTTTCCAGTGAGTCTAATACACACAAACAGATTCCCATCTAAATCCCATCTATCCCATCTAAAAGTGCTGTGAAATGGACAGCCATGTAACAACTAAACATTTTTAGGGCACTAACATACAGCCCTGGGCTCAAATATACAGGGAAATCATTTCGAGCAATTTAAAGCAGGCTAAATGATGAGACGAGCTAAAGCCAGACCGCGCACCTTTTCACGACATCCTACAACGTTCTTGTGACCTGATGTATTGTCCTCAGCAAACAGATGCTTAGAGGCAGAAACAATCCACCTCTGTGTCATCATACCTCAGCACCAGGAGGAAGTTCCACATTAAAACATCTACATGTTCAGGCACACACACACATGCACGCACACACACGCGCATGCACACACACGCGCATGCACACACACGCACACACACACGCACACACACACACACACACACACGCACACACACGCACACACACACAACTGCTCGCCTCACACATGGACAAACACATCTAATGTGGTCCAGGGATGAAATTAGACGGGGGAGCGTTTGAACCATACTAAACGACTTTGACTGTTCCCATACTATAATTAGGATTAGACATGATGGGAGGGGGGATGTTCTTTCAGATGCCGGGACAGGGAGAGGGACAGGGGATCGGACTCTTCACAGGAATCCAGCCAGCCACGTCCCCACAGACACATGACTACCTCATGGTATCTTAGAAGCAAGCCCTGTTTATGACGGAACCAGCGGTTATGAAATCACACTAAAAAACACTGACACTAAGATGTCGAGTCTTGGACCGTGGACTCTACTATGTCCTTCCTGTAACCACCATGGCTACAATCAATTTCTCCTTCAGAACATCAGAGGGAGGGACGAGTGTTGAGGGAGGATATCTGTGCAGAAAAATAACCCGGAGCCCCTCTTCCACGGCCCTCCTTGCTCCTGCGGTGTAACGGTTAAAGGTGACGTACCAAAGTAGGGCTCATTGGGACACCCCTTCAGCTTCACTCCCTTAGGACTCGTCTCAATCAGGAAGTGCCTCACCAGCTCGTTCGTGATGTCACCAGCTACAGGGTTCCCCAGAGGACAAACAACATTGGGAGAAACCAGACACACACACGCACACCGGTAAGCCGAGTCATAGGCATAAACTCATACAGTGTGATATATTATTATAATGTACAATACTTAAAATCAATTGTCTGGTTCAAACAGTGAATGCTGAAAGCGATGGTATATGTAAGCAATGAGGCACGGGGGGTGTGGTATATGTAAGTAATGAGGCATGAAGGGGTGTAGTATATGTAAGCAATGAGGCAAGGTGGGGTGTGGTGTATGTTAGCAATGAGGCATGAGGAGGTATGGTATATGTAAGCAATGAAGCACAAGGGGGTGTGGCATATGTAAGTAAAGAGGCACGAGAGGGTGTGGTATATGTAAGTAATGAGGCATGAGGGGGTGTAGTATACGTAAGCAATGACGCAAGAGGGGGTATGGTATATGTAAGCAATGAAGCACGAGGAGGTGTGGTATATTTAAGCAATGAGGCACAAGGAGGTGTGGTATATGTAAGCAATGAGGTACAATGGGGTGTGGTACATGGCCAATATACCACGGGAAAGAGCTGTTCTTAGCCATTCCCCGCTATGTTGTGGCTAACTACAGCGCCTAAGTAGAGACGAAAATATACATTATCTACAATGATCTTATAGTGGCCAGTAGATTGGCCCCTTCGCAGAGTAAAAAAACAAACGGTGTTCATCGAGAACAGTCCCTCCTTTGTGTGTGTGTGAGTGTGTGTGAGTGTGTGAGTGTGTGTGTGTGTGTGAGAAAGTGCATGAATCCATGTGTGTCTAGAGGATACATTCCAGTCCTAAAGCCCTTAGGAGCTAGGCCTGGTCTTCTAGCTAGGTGTTTTAGGAGGTAGCACAGTATCACCATACCTTTATGACATTATTAAGAACTTTTTCTGTGTGGCTGTGGTAGCAAAGCGCAACCAGCAGCAATGGAAACAAGGCCAAAATCTGTTTTTCACCAGAACCCGCTTAAAACAGGCTCCAGGCGTTGGACTTCACCAGCATTAAGTTGGGCTGTGTGTCTGTGAAGCCTGTGAAACCTTAAATGGCCAGCGGTGTAACCAATCATCGGCCACCTCGGCGTACACACCATTGCACTCACACAGCTTGTGGAATGATCGCTGTAGTGCGTGAGGGGCTGACGAGGGCAGAGTTCAGGGCTTGGGGGATTTTCGGAGGCCGGCCGGTAACTCCCTACCTTTCTTGGTGGGCTGCGTGGTCGGAGGAGGAGACGCCACCTTCATGGCCAGGCCGTACGCCCCTCGGAAGGAGTGGCTGTCCCGGATCACAAAGGCACCTGGCTCCTTCTCACGCAGGAGGCTGATGGCTGAGCACACAAAGGTCAGTGTGACACACAGGGTCAGAGGTCAGGGTCAACCCTAACCGTCACCCCCTGAACCTAGTTACAAGGCAATCGGATCAAACGCACCTTAGGGACTAAGAGGCACAGATACCACCTTTCTCCAAGTACCAATCCAACACTACCACTGTTATTTTGTTGCCGTGCTGTGATTGCCATTATTCTTACACATGACTGAATTGTACGTCATACAACGCTTTATAAACAACTTGCTTTTGAAGATTATGGAACGTACACCATTTTGACAACATCACATCTTATTAAAATATGTTAAAACACACTCCGATTCTGTGGCAATGTTGAATGGGAAAGTGAATAATATATTGGACAAATAAGTCACTGCAGTGAACACTAGGCATGTGACAAACTGACAATTATCCTTTATAAGCTTATGAAAGCATTTTCTATCCGTATTTGATAAAAACCATAACATGCCATGTGAACTGCCTCATTTAGCTTGTGGTTGTACAATTGTAACTTGCTCAAAGTGGCACTAGAATAATGATATGCTCATCAGGACCTTTCTGGTGAATCAATTGAAAATGAAACTTAAGGGAAAGCCTGTATAACACCAAACAGATAGACTCGCTATATAGCTGTGAATTTGAATGGATTTCAAAATAAAGGTGTGGAGGAAGGGGAGGTAAGTTGTAATTCTAAAGGTAAAAGGGGCGACAAGGCGGGCGATTGGTAGGGAACACATTGGAGAACACACTGAGAACAAGGAAAATGGAAGGAGCGGAAAGAGCTTTAGTTATCCCATATTTCACTGTAACTCCAGAAGAGAGACATGATCTGGTCTCTGTTAAAAATTACAGCGCTTCATGCATTTCCTACATGCTATTCTATGTACCACTGGACCATTACGTCCAAATATGCCATTTTAAGTAAGACAGATATACAGCACAAGCAGATGTTCCAAGGCCACTTTCGTTGATGGAGTACATACGGATGGTAAGTGTGAGTGTGCATGTGTGTGTGTGTGTGTGTCAGCGTTATCATCAGCCCATGTGCATGTGTTTAAGGCTATCTCCATCTCCAATGATCTAATCCAATAAAAGAGTGGAAGCAGAAACACATGAGGGGCCAAAAGCAGTGACCTCACAGCACAACAGAACAGGGTCATTTAGGACATCTGTGTGTGCGTGTGTGCGTGTGTGTGTGCGTGTGTGTGTGCGTGCGTGTTTCTGTGTGAGTCTCTTGCAGTAACTAAACAAAGATCATTCTCTGCCACTTCGGACCAACCATGCGGAACGGAAAGCTTAACTGTTACTAACCAGTAAACAGGTAGTAGCACTACATGAAGATCTATTTTCTTAACATTTCTATACTCCATGCGTTACTTTCAAACTCACCTTGTTCACGGGAGATATCAGGCTTGTACCAAAATTTGGATGTGTCCTGAACGAACTTCACATTCAGCCTTGTGTCCGGACTCCCATCTAGAATAAGAAAACCAAAGCCGGATCATTAGCAGGCGGTGGTTCCTGGTTGCTTTCATAATATCCACGGCAGTAATCCCACCATGTATCAAAGAGTTGTTCGACACTGTGCAAACCACGCATGTCGCATCGCGTCCAAAGTCTCAGTACTTTGTGTTGTATTTATTTCTAACCCACATTTCACCTGATTGGTCTCGTCAAAACAGTGTAGGAACCGGACAGCTGCATGGTTGCTTCCTGACCATGATCAGGGTCGGCCCTAAGCATAAGCGACATAAGGGGCTGCTTAGGGCCCCCGACTGGCCCAGGGGCCCTGGACTGCCAGTGAGCCCCGGACTGCTAGGTGAGAGGTGGGCCCCAAAACAAATTTTGCTTAGGGCCCCCAGAAGGCTAGGGCCGGCAATGGCTTTGATAATCTACAAATCAACTGGATTGTGAAACAACACAAAATTAACATACTGTGTAGAGACCAGCAAATCTAAATCAGTGTGCTGAGATTAACAAATTCATCTTCCGGTGCCAAGCCTCACAAATGTGCCAGTATCGTTATCTGCGACAATATTAGTCGTTGCTCGTTCTCAGTGCCGTCGGTAGGAACCAGAACGGGGCTTTGGAACCACTGCAGGCACAGTAATGGCCCGCGACCAAGTCTCTGGGCCGAGCGCCAGTTCTATCTCAGCCTAGCATCTTGGCTGCCTGGGAGCGCATTCATTCCCTCATCTGCTCTGCAATGTGTTTATGGAGAGTACTGTAAGTGTCTCCAACTTAGAAACCGCCTGCTCAGCTAAAGCCGCGGGACTATGACCGCATTCACTTTACCCAATTGTACTTATATGGCTGTCTTCGTCTGGTTTCACTGAAAGATTTGAACAGAATAACGGATGTGTTTACATAGCAGTTAGGTATATAGCTTGTAGATATATAGAGGCACATAGCTATTATTAACACATACATGCCACCGAATTAACACCTAGTAACAGATTTAAACATTGTCATGTAAATAAATATATATACCCTAGCTAAACTCATATATATTTTGTCTTTTGTAAGTCATAATAATAATAACAATAATAATAGTAATAATAACATACATATATGAGAACTAAGTTAACCCTATACATTTATTCCAGCGAATAAATCAGTTCATTCTTTATTACCACATAGTTTCAAAGTACACACCCTCCTTGACAACACACTGATCTCTTCTTCACGTGTGACAGCCGAAGCCAGCGCTAGTTGGCGACTGGCTTTGCGTTTAGATGGTCTTACCAGCCATGTTAAACTTGGAGAAGTCTGGTAGTGTGTGAAAGTAGCTGGCGTTGGGGGGGCTACCTCCACCCGTCACGGATGAAGACATTTTCCCGTTCAGCGTCCCGTATGACAACCCCCCGTTGGGCCTCTCCCCGCTGGACATGCGCCTCTTCTCCGGCAGCTGGGGCTGAGCCATGGGGGGCGGGCTGCCCTGCCTGAACCCCATCATCCCCCCGTCCAGGTAGCCGGCAGGAGAGAGGGGGAAGGAGGGGGTGGAGGGTGGTTGGTACCCAGAGGAGCTGCTCTGACGGGACAGCGTTCCGCCGTGCCTCTCGTCCGGGGTGGTGTAGCCGCTGCTGTGCAGCATGGGGTGCCGATCCAGACTCGGGCTGCACTGTGACATCTGGCCCATGGACGAGTGGCGGCCCAGCACCGGGCTGGACTGGACGCTGCCCTGGAGGGGCTGGCTGTGGGTGAGGGACGGCTGCCGGCTGAGCACCGGGCTGGACTGGGTCCCTTGGGACACGCGCTGGCTGTAGTGGTGGAGCCCCAACACGGGACTTCCTGCCGTTACCATCCCGGGGATCCCACACTCCATGAAGCCGTTGGCCGGGGAGGGCTGGCGCGCCGTGACATGGCCGCCCTGATCCGCGGGCTGGGGCCAGTGTTGGTGGGATGGGTTGTCGGGCTGCAGTGCGTGGAGACTTCCTGATACTGACGAGGGGAGGACGGCCACGGGGCTTACCCGAGCGGGCGCCTCCGGCTGGGCCTGGGGAGGGCTGGGGCCAGGGGAGGTGTAGCTCCCCGTGAAGCCACCGGGACCCTGGTAGGAGTGGGTGGTGGTGGGAGAGCACAGGTAGGACAGGCCGGGCGAGCTGGAGGTCTGGTAGGTGGGGTCAGGGGTACCCTGGGCTTGGAGGAAGGGGGACGGCGAACCCAGGGTTTTTAGGTAGCGGACGGGGCTGGTGACGGGCGCAGGGGTCGCGGAAGTGACCTCAGACGGCGAGCGGAGGTCAGCGTCACCGGCCGCTTGTGAGGGAATGCTGTCGGCCAACTGTTGCATTCTGGGGGTTGGTGGGAGGGCAGTTATAAAACACAGTATATAGAAATACTCTAATTACCTAAAGCCTAAATCAACATCTAAACATTCCTTACTATTTATAAAAATGCCAGATACTTCCGGAACACTGGTTCCTTACCAATGTCACGTAGTGTGCGCTTAACGTTATTTGATGTTGCTGTCATATGACTCTCACTCACCTCTCTGAACTCTCAATGGGACTGCTGCTTGACAGCGGGGTGTTGAGGGTTGGGGAGGGGTCAGGGGTCGTCTGCCAGGCCAAAGTACCTCCGGGAGGGGTAAGGGTCACGGGTGAACACGGTGGTCCCCCGCCGGCGACTGCTGACCTGGCCACTGATTCCACGTAGCTTCGCGGCTCTGCAGGGACACTGATGTTAAACAGGACTAGCCAAGTACACGTCGGCTTCACAGAGAGGCTGCACCTTGACTCTAACCGACCAAATAGATCTGCCATAAATGAGCCCTCCCATTCCATTTTAAACATTGTTTCCTTTACCTACTGTGAATAGGCGGGATTGAACATCAACGTTTACTCAGCTTTGGGTGCATGATCTCTAAAGTTTTACAGATGGGATTTCTTGGAGGTTTTACCAGTCCAGAGACCCTAGGAGGGAACACAGGTCTGTCAAGGACCCACCCTTCCCTGAACGTATAGGCTAATGTCACCTACTGAGGCTCATTAACATTATAGTCATTTAGCTCTGATCCAGGTTGGCTTACATGAGCAATTAAGCGCCTTGCTCATGTGAACAACGACTGACCTGGGTTTCGAACCTGCCACCCTGTTTATTTGCCAGTTAATTGAGCAAAAGCATGCGTCAAAGCAACAACTATAAAGACGTTACTATTCAGTTCTAAAAGGAACAGTGCACGACCTAGAATAATCATTCCATGACCTATACTGTGGCCAATCAAATGACTTCACTTTGAAGGCCAATCAGACATCACCCTGAACTGCACATAGAAGCCAGTCCTACCATGATGCAAAACATTAGGAATGAGACCAATGAGAATAAAAGAATGAAGCCCATTAAACATGAACACAACCCAATGAACACAATCCACTAGTGAGACGATAGACCCGACGGACTGGAGCTGGAGGGATGGTGACCTTTACAGCGATGAGACGTGAAGAAGTGGAGGAAGACAGTGTACAGAAACGTGAACTGTCAATAGTGAGGTAACAACTGAAATGAATGGATGAATGCTAGACGAGAGACGAGGACTGTTGAGAAATGCTGTTTATGTTCTGTGAAAATGTTTCGATTTTGCGGGGGTTGTTGACAGGAAAACTGCCTAGGGAAGTTAAAAAAACGGCTGATGATTGGGAACAAATGTTCTTACCTTCCTCACCCTCACTACTTTCAGTGTCTGAGGAACCATGATGGACAGAGTCAAGAACAGGAGAGAGAGAGAATGAGGGAGAGAAGGATGATTAGAAGAGGAGAGAAGGGGAAGAGAATACAGGTGGAGAGGGGGAGAGGACAGAAGGAGATAAGGAGAGGACAGAAGGAGAGGAGGAGAGGAGAGGACAGAAGGAGAGAAAAAGAGGAAAGAAATGCAGTACAAGAAAAGAGGACAGAAAGAGAGGAAGAGAGGACAAAGGTGAGTTTGGTCACGGGAAGCAAGAATGGAGAAGAGGGGAGCGAAGAGGATGACAAAGCATGATGCATGATAGATGATGGTAAAAAGAGAAGAAAATAACCTTTTAAATCAAAGCATTATTCAAGCATCAGTACTTGACTACATTTTGAGGTGGACTAGACGTGTGTGTGGGTGTGTGTGTCAGTGCTATTACAGTTAGTGCAGAAGGAACTACTACACATTGTGAGCCAAGTCAAACATCCCTCCAAGAGCCCAAGCACCTCATCCAGTAGAGATCATATTGCAACAGCCTCCACTAGAAGAAAACACTCCATAAAGGCTTAGAGGAGACCATGAAAAAGTGCCCTAGTTCAAAGGGCTCATTTATTAAAATTATATTTCTGAGTGCGCTATAGCATTTAGTTTGTCGGCTGTGTAAATACGGGACTCCAAAGTGTGGCTTTGAAGAAGAGGTTTAGCATGCAACCCTTCGAAGGCAGGCAATAAATCAGGGTTTCATACTGATTTCTAGGTCCCTAAATTCAATCCTAATATAATATAAGAAACCCAGCTCAGTTTACAGGCACTGGTGTTCTCACTGATGAACTGTTTCACCAGTGACTTGTAAAACCAAAAGCAAGAGTTCATACAGGGAAGTCGACTTTTTGTATTGTACATGTATGTACCACAATGCTGTGCCATAGTGGGTACACAATCCTATGCTGAATTTATGCTAACACACTCAAAGGTGCGCAAAGACAAAGAGGAAAACCAGCTAGATCCCACAAATTCACCTGTTCCGCTCTGGTTGAGGAGGATGTCGGCTGGGTTGTGGGGTTTGAGCCCCAGGGCAGACAGAGGTGTCTTCATTAGGCCGGGAGGGGAACGAGCTTGGCCTAGGAGAGAAACAGCATGACAGACTTTACTAAGATGACTCAGCGTTACCATAACTCAAAAAACATGTACAGCAAGCACCTGTGCTTTTGTACATGTGTGCACGTGTACATGTGTGTGTGGTGTGTATGTGTGTGTTTGTATCTATGCACTGTATTTGCTAGTTTGTGTCTAGAAAGCGGCTACATGTTTTCACTGTAGGTGAGTTCATATTGTGTGTTAGATTCCTAAATTCCAACAATTGGGGTGTGTGTGTGTGTGTTCCTACAACGAGCACAGGTGCTGAGCTGTTCTTGACACAACAGAGGGTAACACACGACAACACAGTGGCCTAATCTAGGACAGACACAACCTGGAGTGGGAGGGGCCATGTGTGACCCGCCTCTGAGTGCCCCGTCCCAACACAGCAGTGGGTGGGAGGGGCCACGTGTGGCCAGTCACAACACAGCACGGGGTGGGAGGGGCCACGTGTGGCCAGTCACAACACAGCACTGGGTGGGAGGGGCCACGTGTGGCCAGTCACAACACAGCACTGGGTGGGAGGGGCCACGTGTGGCCAGTCACAACACAGCACGGTGAGGGAGCAGAGGTGCGCCATGCACACAAAACAAACAACTAGGCATTGAAGGACAACACTGATGTACGACAACAACAGTAACTTACTGACATGGTACGGGTAAAAACACAAAAGGTGTACGGCTTGACAAATGAGGACACTTCAGAAAAGCTGGTGCCCACAGCAAATCCCCAAAACAATGGCAAACAGCAATCAAACAGTCCGGTGGAGAGCAGTACCTTTAGGGTGGGAACACGTTGTCATCGTGAAATATCTGTACTGTGTGCTCGAACAAGCGTCTTTGTGTGTGTGCTCATGTGTGTATGTGTGTGTGTGCGAGTTAAATTGAATATTTGTGTGTTTCTTTTATTGGAGTAGCTTTTCTCTGCTCTACATTTCTACAGACTATAGATCTGTCTTTTCTCTGCTCTATATTTCTACAGACTACAGATCCGGGAGGTTCTGTATGCATGCGAATCCCGCCGTGATGATCCGACCTCTTTGTCTGGTGTAGCCTAGAAGGACCTCTAGGCACATGTTGTACAACAAACTTGTCTGTTTTAACTGATAACAACAGCTTAAATAATTAAGCATCCATTAGTATAATTCAAATAGACGGTCTATTTAGACAGCGCAGCAGACACAGAGATACAGCCTAGAGTTCTACATCAGTGGTTACAATGCAACCAGGGTTTGCTTTTTAACGCCTTGTGCTTGTGGGGAAGACGTAATGAAAAAATCCAAAATAGCTAATGTCACTATAATATCCCAAGTCAAAACAGACAGAGAATGTTGTAGCCTAGAAGGAATAAATACATGCATGTTATAGCTCTAAAGAATAAATACAATCCCCGGAAGTTTCTGGATCTTTAGCGTGAGAGGTACATGTTCTCTAATGGTCAGAGAAAAGATGCAGCAATTTCCTTTTATGGACAATCTGGTGTGGAGCTCCAAAATGGCACCCAATTATTAAAGGTACTGCTCTCCAGCGGCATGCTGGGTTAAGCGGGGATGGGAGCTATGGTAAGCAGACGCAGAGAGCAGGGGTCACCCCGAGGGGCAGATCCTTGGACGGGACGGCCGACAACGTGAACAAGCGGGTCTGGGGACGTGCGTGGCCCTCCACTTACCAAAGAATCCCAATAAATGGCCTGTCCTGTAAGGCAGCCTAAACACTTTAACAAAGACGCAGCGGGAGCCCAGCATGAGCCAATAACAGGGATGTTGGTAGCCCCAAGCGCTGGTCTGTACTCAGCTCTCCTCGCCCTGCATCCAGACTTTACCAGTGGGTGTGAGGATAACAAACTGCAACACCAGGGTTTAACAGGTGACAGTCAACCACACCAGCATGTATAGATTAAGGGAGGGTCGAGGACCGGGGCTAAAACGACTGCCTCTGTGTATACAGCTTCCGGCCTGTGGTAGCAGCTACAACTACAGGGCCAGGCGTACCCAGGGCTCTACCAGATCTAACAACCTGTTTTGGTTAGTATTAAAGATTGTAAATCAATGTCAAAGCATACTCTTCAAATGTAGAGTATCGTACGCATGGTTCAATAGTAGCCTTCCGTTAATAAATGCATCTCGGTGGATAGACACTTCACCACAGCCTTCTTTTAACGCGGAAAGAGATTTCATTTATCACCTCGGTGGGCGTTACAAATGCGACAGTGTTTTTATGAGGCTCTTTGAGGGCCTTGCCCAGCGGGACATTAGGTAAGTGGCTGAGCTGACAACTGAAATAATATTTAAAAGAATAGTCCACTCCGCAATCAAAGTCTGTCAGACGTTTCCTGGCTTCGAGAGTGGCTGTGTGCCAAATAGGCATTAAATAAACTCATGACATTAGACAGCCGGTGGTGTCTTGCGTATAGAAGACGTGCATATTAAATGCATCAGAAGACCGGTGCAGTCCTGATCTGGGATCTGTTGGGCAGTGAATGGCTGCACATTCACATAGCCCACTGAATTACTGCGTAGTTGCTGGGAGGCAGGAAAGAAGTCAGATTATCTCTGGATGACTCAGGGTTTTCTGACACAATCGCATATGCTGTTACCCCTTAGACAGCAAGGCCTCTGCAGTTATTAGAATCTACTAAATCTGGCGCTTTCTACAAATCTGTCCAAATTGGTTTGACATTTACTTTGCAATGAAGGAAATGTTGTTAATTTGCCCTAAACCCAAATTATGGAGAATGTTCAGGAAATGGGAGAAGTCCATTCATTGTCAAGAAAAAGAAGACAATGATTATGGTCCAAGAATTTAAAATGTTTAAATCCAGTTTAGAACTGTTTTGCAATGCAATGTTATGTAATTTTGGAACATTATTTGTTAATAGACAAAACAGGTTTCAGTCGCCTATTTGTCTTATCAACTCTGATCAACAAAAGAAAACCGTACCAACGTGTGTAGAATATTTTCACTAATACTGTAAGTAGAATTTTGTCATTTCCAACCATATTTTCTAATTAGCTAATGCACACACAGAAATATCTGTTGTCCCATTGCATATGTAGGCCTACGTTTGAAAATAAAATGAATTGTCCTTATTCATGTTTAACTGAACTAATCAATTTTTCTACAGTAGGAAGGCCTCTATAATAGTTTTAGTATGAGCTATTTCAAATAACTAGCCCATAATAATATGTGCAGCAGAAGACGAGAGGTAAAATGGTACGATGCACAGGAAAATGTAATTGTCATGGCTTTGCGGTTGCATTTTGTGTAGAACAATCCTTAACAACGCTGATTTAGTGGTAGCCGAATACAACTGCATCCCTCTGGCGTGGATTTTTTATTTTATTTTAATTAAGCAATTATTTGGAGAAATAAAATTGTCGGATCAGGTCCAAGAAGGTGACGATCAAAAGCGCGAACACCACCAATCTGAAGAGCCATGTCCCAATCACCAGGTATATAATTACAGTATTATTAGCCTTACATTATAATAGTGGCATGAAATCAACAATATACACAATAAAATAATGAATCACCATTATTTGTGTGACAATGAATGATCAACTAAAATGCCATAATTGTGACAACCCAATTCTTAAACTTTTTACATGCTATAACATACACTTGGTTAAGTAGTACCAGAATAACTCATTTTCAGCTATTCTCTACGGTATAAACAGCCCTGAACGACACAGCGCCCTCAGCCAGCCAGAGGGGGGACTTACACAAGTTGAAGTAAGGGGTTTGTGGCGACATGGGGAAGGCAGGGGTTTGGGGAAACACCTCACCACCAACAGTGGGCGTGGGGGCCCCGTCCATCTCCTCAAAGGCCTCTCTGTAGCTGTGCATGTGTCTCTGTAGGGAGGGATGACGGGAAATGGATACACACACGCACGCGTCCATATTACTCTTCACCATGGTCAATTGATTCAAACAGTGTGCCGCTGACAGTTAAAACAGAAAGGATAGGCATTAACACAGGAGGGGGTAGGGTTCGGGTCTAGCGGTTGAAGCATTCTACCTCTTTGGGCCGCCCCCCGGGATTCATAGCAATGGTGTTGACGAACTCTGGAGACACGCAGCGAATGGGGGAGCGGACCGGGGCTTCGTAGGAGGAGCTTTCATCGTGGCCGTTGGGGCGCTGTCCCTCGCTGATGGTGCGCTGGCGGTGCGGAGGCGCCGATGTGTCATCCAGCGACGATCCACGTGACTGGACACCTGCCGGGATCATCCATGGGTTACATGAGATCGGAAAACAAAAAGGCACCACTAAACACAAACATCAGCATCGTGCTCACTTCAAAGCCCAGCCCGTAATCAACAGGATCAGCGTAATACTTCTAAAGCAGGTTGCACACAACCAGGCTGAAAGGTGCACGCAACTCACAAGAAATGTCCCACCTTGCAAAACGATTGTTGGTTTTGAAGACAAAATGAGAGAGACAACCATTGTTGCCATGCCGAAACAGAAGGCAGCCGAAACGACCGTCTGAACCCCATTTTGATTGGTATTGGGGTTAGTGGAGATGCTAGACACAAGCTGAGGTCACTTTTAGACAAGGAGATTAAGTACATTTGGAAGGAGTTGGGCAATTCTGAAGGGGTTTGGCAATTTAGAAGGGACTAGGCAATTTGGAAGGAGCTTGGCAATTTGGAAAGAACTTGGCAATTTGGAAGGGGCTTGGCAATTTGGAAAGATTTAGGCATTTTGACAGAGATTGACAATTTCAATTGGGTGATCATGTGACTGAAGTACACCTTGAACTTTTAACATGCTACTTAACATTGAACAGTTTCTCACTACAAACAGACGCTGTTTATACAAGCCGTGTTTTGAGTGGGGAACAGTGGGGATCAATGTTCTCATTGAAAACCACAGGATTATCAGAAATGTGCCGGTACATTTCTAATTCTTGTTATCTGGGTAATGCTCTGTGGAGGTAGCTAAAGTTTTGGATGAACCTCAAAGGGTCCCTTCAGTAAGCTGATTTCAGTGAGCCGTTTTGGAGGGAAACAAAGAGAAAGAGCTGCCAGACTAAAACAAACAGGATTTGTGTAAGAGCCTTATCTTAATGTGTTAGTTACTGCATGGTAGGGTGGGGGGTATTGGACCTGGCTTTGCTGAAAACAGGTATTGACCTATGGGATAGCAACAGTCAGCATTGTGGGGCAGATCTGTGCAGTTTTGTAAAGAAAACAGAAAGAATCTGAATAGGCACGATATTTGGAGGGAATGTTTTTGGAGGGCCCGTCTAGAGGAATTCATTGGTGGTCCGAAAAATTGGGTTAATGTAAGCATCTTACAGTACAGACTGTTTGGTATCAAAGCCAACTTTTCCTAAAAAAAAAATATATATATTTGTTTTCCCTGGGATCTTCAAGTTTGGGGTAAAAAATATTGTTGTTGTGGGTAACTGAAACTGTATTTTGATTCACCCAGGTTTTATACAATGTACTCTGGAGCCACAGCACCGTCTGTGAAACTGTCTGAATCATAGATTCTCTCTGGTCTCAAGTTCTAACGCAGATTCCCAAAGACGGAAAAGCATGCAAACACACCCTAGTGCGAGGGCCCACTGTTATGGAAACCGTGAAAAATATTTACGAGGCCCAGCTCGGCCTCTTTTGGCCGGATAAACCAGGCTGTGGAGACACTGGGGAAGGCTAGCGGTAGCATTAGCATGCAGCTGTGGGACACCAATAGGATAGTGGTTACTATGACTTCACTCCCATAAGAGTCAGCAATGCATTATGGGCCTGGGTTCTCCAAATCATATCATCGATTGTGAGGCAACATATCCGTATTACCCCAGGGTTTGGCAGGAGGAAGTGGTATTCAACCTTCGAAGAGGCCTACCGACTTCCTGTCTCTGTAGTGTTCAACACATGGCGCATCACCAAAGGTCTAGAGCCATTCGTTTATTGGAAAGTAATGAGCTGCGTAGCAAAGATCTAAACGTGTTGGCCCGACAGCACCGAAACCTGCACACATGCCATGCCCATGTTTTTTGCATTCTTGATTTGCCTCCAATGCCTCATATAAATTCGATCGACGGAATGGAGAGGTGGGTTGTCCGATAAATCGTAAGCGCTCGTGCGTGAATAGCGTTTAGCCCGTAGTGCCCCGCACCCTCCCGGCCATGGGAACACGCAAAACAGATGGACCCAGGATGCAGTGCTCTACAGCGTAGGCTGTCAAACACTGTGCCGTTACCCTGCCGACGGTTAATAGCTTCCAGCTGTTGCAGCAGAGATTCCCAGGACTGACATATTTTCGGAATTGTCTTGTTCCCCCCTTGTTCCTCAAATACATAAACACAGATATTATGTTAAATAAAATGGATTCAAAACATAGGAAATAGGATAATTTATCCTATTTTATGAGGACCGGGTTGTCGCTCTCTCCGTCTCCCTCCATCACTCATTGACAAGGTTCCTGTGAGGGACTATTTTATTGCAAGGACGGGTTATCTGGGGTAAAATTCTGGGAAAAAGTATTGAATAGATTGGAAACAGATCTATGTCTGAATATTAATACCCAAATCCAATTAACTGTTCCTCCGGAAGGCCAGGTACGACCCGGTTCTAAAACTGTCTCCCCACTCCAGGCATTCTCCACCTACAACGGCTGAGCTGTAAGAAGTGAAGCCATGTGAATAGAAAGGATGTCACTGTGGTAATTTATTAAAGGGCATGTATTTCAAGAACTAATCTGCCCTTGGGTAGTAGTGTTCACTACTGTAGCGCATCAGTCAGTGCCCTGAACAACCAATACAGTCGGCATCCTAGTATATTGCTCCCAACTGACAGATAAGGCCTTGCACAATGTTTCAAGGAGGCAGTCTGAAGAGGTCTTTCCCCTGGAGCTAGTGCCCTTGGTCAGCAGTGGAAATGGTATAAACAGAAGGGGGAAATGAGCAGTCTTGAAAGAGGCCAGTGTCTCCTGGCCTTGGGTATTGTTCCTGTCTTTGGCAAACAGTATCTTGTGACATGCACTGTGCTGCGAGCCCACACAGAGACGCCTTTGTGCATTCTCATCTCGTTTTAGAGAACAGCTTAAACATTACCCAAGTGCTTTATTCCAGGGGTGGGGGGGGGTAATTCCTTAACTTCGACAAATAAATATCATACATTCAGTAAACAGACATGAAACCTGGTATAACGGAGGAGAGAAGGACATTAGAGGACATTGTCAGTTAGACCACATAGCAAGAGAGCGAGAGAAAGACAGAGAAAGAGACAGAGAAAGAGACAGATGGGAACAAAAGAATAAAACAAAAACTACCACTAAATGCGCAAACAGCAAACTAGCAGGCAGGCCTCTCGAAAGATGGTCAGAACAGTTAGTTCGGAAGAGGAGTCGGAGGCAGAGAGAACGGGGAAGAGGAGTCGGGGGCAGGGAGAACGGGGAATGGGAGTCGGGCAGGGAGAACAGGGAAGAGGAGTCGGGTAGGGAGAACAGGGAAGAGGAGTCGGGCAGGGAGAACAGGGAAGAGGAGTTGGGGGCAGGGAGAACAGGGAAGAGGAGTCGGGCAGGGAGAACAGGGAAGAGGAGTCGGGCAGGGAGAACAGGGAAGAGGAGTCGGGCAGGGAGAACAGGAAAGAGGAGTCGGGTAGGGAGAACAGGGAAGAGGAGTTTGGGGCAGGGAGAACAGGGAAGAGGAGTCGGGTATGCAGAAGAGTGAAGAGGAGTGGGGGCAGGGAGAACAGGGAAGAGGAGTCGGGTAGGGAGAACAGGGAAGAGGAGTCGGGGTAAGGGAGAACAGGGAAAAGGAGTCGGGGGCAGGGAGAACAGGGAAGAGGAGTCAGGGCAGGGAGAACTTGGAAGAGGAGTCGGGGTTAGGGAGAACAGGCAAGAGGAGTTGGGTAGGGAAAACAGGGAAGAGGAGTTGGGTAGGGAGAACAGGGAAGAGGGGACGAACCAGAGAGGGAGAAGGAGCGACAGCGGTGCTCAGTCTGAGGTGATGTGAGACGGTCCCGCATTCGGGCTGAGTACTCTGAACGGACCAGGGTGCATGATGGGAGTCCACAGGAGAATGAGGAAGAGGATGAGGAAGATAATTAAGAGCAGACAACGAGGGAGAGGTAGAGTGAGGAAGAGACAGTCAACAAAAAGGAAACATAATGAGTGGTTTTTAATTAAATAATGATCACCGATTATTATTTATTAAAAAAAAATGCCTGAAGTGATTGGCGAATTAAAGTACATTTTTGGAAGTTGAACACAGGCTTCAGAGAACCATTCGCATGAGGTCAGAGCGGGCTTGTATCCCTGGATAAACAGTGCGATAAGGGAAGTACTACCAGTCACTTTGGGTTATCCAGGCAGGAAAGCAAAGTGATTGTGTTATCACACAGGAACGAGCATTCTTCCTGCTTGTTTTACTGTACAAATATTTTGCTTGCATTTAACTAAAGCTTGATTTAATACTGTAGGCTTTTAAAACCTCTGAGCATTATTTCTGTCCGACCATAAAAACGGGCCAAGGATGTCTGTTCTCCTCAATGACTGGTTGGGTGACTCTTGTTGACTGATACTTCAGAGCCATCTCATCACAGCCTAGACATGTGCCTCACCACTCAGTGTCGGTTTAATGACAGCTTTCCCAACTGCTGTCCTGTGTTAAGGAAAGAGTGTGTTTGGTTAAGCCAGGGAACTTCCTCCGTTGGCCAGAGCTCGTCCAGTGAGCGCGTGTGTTGAATGATGCGCTCATCGCTATTGCCTAATGTCATGAGAGAAGATTAGCTGGAATGAGGCAACCTAGAAGGTTGTCATTTGGCCCGCTTGTTGCCAAGCACATACGACAGGGTTGTAAGCACTTTCAGACTACTTGGTTCGAACAAAGGTACTGAGTGCTCTGCAGGAAAATAATCATGCAGCAACAAGAAATACTTATTATCATGAGGCTGATTCATACGTTTTTGAGGAAAGATCCCCCGCAACTGTGCGATAAAATGCGAATTATCCACCTGCAGACATGCAGAAGAAATCTGATAAAGTGTTTTCCCAGTCTCAAGGACAGTGTGGCCTGGCTGGCACAAATTCTCACATTTGTTTGAATGAAAGTCCTTTGAGGTTTTATACAGCAGGATGTCCCCGTTGCATCGAGACTCTGCTCTCTTAGCACCATCTTCGTGACAAACGCAGCCATTTGATCAATTAGCCAGATGTACTTGTAGATGTGTCCACCATCTTGGATGCAGGAATTCTGGGAAGCCTCAGAGCTCAACGCAGGCCGTTACCAGGGACCTTCCAGCTACAGAGCTGAGCGCACAATGGCTTCATTGTGACCTCACACGGCTCATATCAACGCCAACGCGGCTCATCAAAAGGGCAGAGCTCTGAGCCAGGAAAAGTCAAGCTGGCCTCATAATGGATATTCCATTATTCACTTACTCTGGAGGTTTTGCAGTTACATGCCGTACTCAGGGATGTTTTCTGTTGTGCACTGTGCTATTCATAATTGCTCTGAATAAAATATTTACAATATGCTGTATACATGCATACACATTTTTCAGAAAGAATGTGAAATAATATCTTCTCTTTTTTTAAGAGTAAATGACCCTGTGGTCTCAGTGTGCATTACTTAGATTTCCATGAAATCCTTTGGTGTGTGACATTCAAGTATCTCCTCTAATTGTATAGAAGCCAAATCCCGCCTACATGCTGATGACAACACGAGACGTGAAGTGTTACCTGCCACACGCTGTGCCACCAGGCCCTCCACGTTGAACACGTCATCGGACTCAAAATCCCTCGGCTGGGATGACGAGGACTTGTTACTGGGGCTCAGACGGGTCTCTTGGGGCTGTGGGGAAGGGGACCCCGTACTGGAGGGGTACGTGTTTACGGGCTTCAGCTGGAACTGGTCCTCCGCGGTGGACGGCTTGGCGGGAGGGTCGCCGGGGAAGCCATCCGGACCCGGCTGGTAGATGGCCGCGGGTCTCTGGGCGGACGAAGGCTCTGGTTGCGTGACCGGCTGGGTGGGGAAGGGCCTTGGCACGCCCTGGACTAGGCTGGGCGCAGGGCCCCCCGAGACGACCGCGTCGGCCTGGTAGACAGGCTTGGCCTGGTTCTGGGAGAAGGACGGCTGTGTGGTCACCACCCCCGCGTTGTCTCCTGGGTGAGCGCTCAGGGACGTCGGCACCTGGTTCAGGTCTAGCATCAGCAGATTGAGGGCCTCGATGGACTGCTCTATCTCCTGCTGCGAGGCGGTCCGCTGGTGGGGGAACTGGGGCAGACTGTCGCGGCTCCGCTGTGGCACGGAGGCCGGAGGAGGGCCAAAGCTGATGCCTTCCGTCACCGGCTCCTCCGGGACGCCGTACTGCTGCCACACGTTGAGGCCGCGCTGGACGGCGTCACGGCTACTGGTGGTGCGCGCCGGCGCTCGGGGGAGCGGTTTCTGGTCCGCACCGAAAGACTGTGAGCGATACAGGTTCCCATTCGGGCTGACGGTGTAGTCGTCGGCCGGTGGGGCGGGCCCACCTGTCCAATCCTGAGCTGAGGAGAGGCTGCGCACCAGTGTGACAGGAACCTGAGGGGCCATGCCCTGGGAGCCGGGGGCAACGTTCTCTGGGGGACGGTTCGGGGCGCTCCTTTCCAGATAAGGCGGCTCATCCCGACCGTTGATGACCGTCTCGGCCTGGTAGTAGAGGTCGGCCGGCGTGGCCCGCCCCTCCAGCGAGGACAGAGTGCCCAGGCTGTCTATGCTGTATCCCTCCTGGCTGGTGGGCAGCTCCACGTCGTCATCCAGGATGTCCGTCTCCCTGTCCATGCTGTCGTTGTGGCCGTTGACGTGAACCTGGGCGGGCACCAGGTGAAGCATTCCCCCTCCTCCCGGTCCCACACCGGGCCCCACTCCCGACGGCGGGGGGAGGTAGCCCTGGCCACGCGTAGGTCCCTCCAGACCGCTCAGCAGCTGCTCCAGCTGCTGCTTCTCCTGGGGGCTGATGGGCCGGATGGCCGGAGCCAAGCAGGGGGCGGTGGTCTCTTCCTGGGCCACCGGCGGCTGACTCACTGGGGCGGCTCTGTGGGTGGCAGGGGCGGCCGCGGCCAGGGCTGGCTCATCGGTGCGGTCGGTCTTGATGGAGGCAGTGGAATTGCCGGAGTCGCTGCTCACCGACAGGGCGTGGTCAACGACGGGAAGGGTGTGGTCGACTGCAGGCAGGATGTGTTCTGTGGCTGAGGGGGAGAGGCCGTTGGCAGTGACCTCAATGGACTCCTTCTTGCGGATTTTAGCATAGAGGCTGCCGTCGAGGGGTCCTTGGGTGTGTATACCGTCTGAGGATGGAAAGAGACAGAGAGGCTGGTTACAAAGAGGTAGCATATACAGTATATTAAGTACAAAGGAATTCACTTAATACGAATCAAGAAGATCCAGTATGATAAATGATCCTCATTAAATGTACATAAAAAAGATTAAAAACTGTATGCTGATTGGTAGAAAGTTATAATCTATAGCTGTATATATTGATATATATTATATATATAAAAAACACATTTCAACAAATATTTGACATCTATTTTAACTGTTCTACGTTGGTAACTGGTACTTCTTAGGCACTCCATGTTGTATTGTGCCTAAGAAGAGCCTTTGGCTGCTGTACGTTGGTCATAGACCACACCCTGTGCACTTTATTGCTGAAGTACGCCAACGCTGCAGATATTTGGTAGAGTCATATCATTATTCTTCAGCAACACAAACCTGTAAAACTGATGAAGCAACTTAAAAAGGCAGAAATAAAAAAGAGAGCGAAAGAGAGAAAGACGGAGGAGAAATAAAGGGAGGAGAAATAGAAAGGCGAGGGAAAAGGAGCTGAGGAGATTGTAATTATTCAGCGTGAGGACGCCGCCAGAATACAAGCCCTCCTCTGCCGGTTTTACCAGCCACTCTCTGACAGGAAATGAGAATAGGCCGGTGGCATCCGCTGTGGAAAATGGGACGAATCGCAGAAGCTTGGCTTGCACTCTCAAACCAATGTCACTAATCACTGCCATGAAATGCATTGGTCTTTAGAAAATGAATGATGGAGGAAGTCTTGGGGTGCTGGGTTGTAGAGTTCATTGCGCTGCCTGTGTTAACAGACCCGGCTTGGTTCAGATGTAACAAAACCTGACCGACGCACACCATGGTGGCCTCACCCCGTGAGGTGTATCGAGGCACAGTGTGAAGGGAAATATACGCGCCTGCAAACTCTCCTCAACAGTACAGGAGGTGGCAGTACTCCTTACAGTACGAAGTATCTAAAATATACAGGAAAAAATTACAGTTCACAAGAAGAAGAAAACAGGGGACACTCCCAGCGTAGGTTTTTAGGAGGCCCTGTCCAAAAGAACTGAGTCATGGGGGGAAAACCACCTCACCAAATCAGTGAGTAACTAATGGAATTAAGCCCAGAAGGAAGTTAGCCCTGATGGATGTCAGCCCTGATGGATGCCATCCCTGATGCCATTTCCTGCATTCTTGGAATAAAAGCAAAACAATTCCTCACCACAGACAACAAACACACAAAAAAAGTTTGAAAAAAAACACTAACATCCTTGACGGTTATGCAAACGTGCCCATGGCCACACGCACACACACACAGACAAAAACAAATGTCCACAGACATACATGGAAAAACATTCTCAGTCGCAGACTCAACAAACACACACACCCAACAATATTCCCATTGATTCCTTGTGGTCAGCTCCTGTCACAATATGACACTCTAAGGGATGACTGGCAAACCACAATCCTCAAATGGCTCTTAACAGCCCACGTAGCGGATGGCTCTGAGCTGCATGACCTTTGACCTGCCCTGCCATGACACTTTAACATTGAAGACCACAATAACCATGAAGTTTATAGCAGCTTCAGATTTAGCCACTCTTGAAAGGACAATGGAAGCTATGAATAATGTGTCATATTGCAATATATCATTAAAGAGCAGCCCATGAGGGGACTTGACCGAAGTGAACATTGACAAAAAGCATATATTCTTCCCACTCCTTACCCCAGACAGATCCCACTGGAAGCTTTAAAAACCACAATACACAGTGAACTCCAGCAGTGTTTGGACAGTGACACGTTTTGTCTCTGTAGTCCAGCACTTTGTATTTGGACTGATACAACAATGGGCTTAAGGCACAAACTGTCAGCTTTATTTCGAGGTTTTTAATCATCCTTATCGGATTTTGTACACGATGCCTGTATTTTAGGGCTAGCCGATAACTTACATGGAAATCGGGTTTTCTGGTCCCTACAAAGATAGAAAAACAAACTGGTGTGTCTGTGTGTTTGTGTGTATGCAGCATATCCCCCAATGCAGAAATCAGTTGGTACTGTTGGGAACAGCACGGTCCAAACAAAGATTTCCTTTTGTAAAGATGAATCCATGCAATAATCCCAGGTCTTGTGAAAACCTCGGTTATTTACAATACTGAGCCTATTGAGGAACTCTGTGATTGTGGTGGTAGATGTTTGGGTAATCTCTCAAATTTTGTAAAATGTTCTTTGCCCAGAGATCTAGACTAACTGTTCTCCATCAGTACAGCCAAAGGCACCGGGAGTTACCACCAGCCATCCACAATTGAGGGGACACTTCCCTTGAAATCGGTGAAAGCTGACGTCCGTTGCATCCAAGGTTTTATTCTTGTTGGTTGACAAGCTTCTTCTAAATGCATTTCATGAAAGGCTTTATCATTTCATATGGCTGGAGACGTGGAATATTCTGGTTAAGAGCTGCACAAATTACCAAAATGACAGACTACTTTGACAATAAGAATGTAAGATATACAGCATTAACAGCCAATGCGATCTCACTCAGATTAAAGGAAAATAGATGTGACTTTGCCCATAAGAGTGACAAATGCCACACATGTCAGGCCCTTCTCATAGGTCACAAGGCTAAGGCCCTACACACAATGGGTCCGGACGAATGTGATGCCAGGCCCCAGCCCCTGAAAAACCAATGATGAATCGTGACGATGTACTTTCCTCTGACGTCTTTCAACTGCATTGATCAAACTATTTGCCAGCTCACCGTCAGGGTGAACCGGATGAATACCAGAACACAACCACGCATGCAGTCTCGCCGGCATCGCCAAGCTGAGACGGTGAATTGATACCATTGTAGGCCTTGTGTCCAATGTTAAGTGCTCCGCACGACAAAAAGATTCCTTGCAGTAGATTCCCACCACCCTTTATGTTGGATGAACAGTCAAATAGAACACAGTGGGAGTTAGACCAAAGTGAGGCATTCTGACAACTTTGCAAATGTCCGCCAGTGGTCAGCTGAAGGCTATTTGGTGATGTCCTGTGTAGTTATCTAAAATAGATAACCCCCCCCCCCCCCCCCCCCCCCCCCAAGAACGACCATCCCCTATTTTCCTCTGGGCGTTAATTAGCTTTCTTACTGGGTCTATTTGACTGAAAATTAAATACACAGTGTTTTTACTGGATGTCCTGATTAGGGATTTAAGAACACAGAGCATTGACAACTGTGGTTTTAAATATGTTCATTGCAATGAAAGGGCCTCTTCTCCAGAAAACTATTTAATTCAGAATGCTTTTCAAATGCCAATACCAGAGTCACATACAGTTAGGCATTCTCTCAACATTCAACAGTGATAAATAACAAACCCACAGCTGTTAAACAGCAACTCAACAGTGTTAACACATTACATAGCAGGCAGGGCTCTGAGTGACATAAGACTGTGTTGGTTTGCTGACAACATT
This sequence comes from Esox lucius, assembly GCF_011004845.1. NCBI lineage: Eukaryota > Metazoa > Chordata > Actinopteri > Esociformes > Esocidae > Esox > Esox lucius. Next base: position 36,790,709 of record NC_047588.1, read on the forward strand.
GAACAACTGACAGATACAATCTGGGATCTGACAATCTGTTCAATTGCCATTTCAATTCATAATTGTTGGGTTTGTTGCATTGTTAAATAACAAATCCCAGATTTCTGCATGTAACACAAACAATCCATTGACACAGGATGAAAGAAACTGACTAAAACGAGCTCAGCAAGGCTCAGGCTGTCTCAGCACCTAGCCTGTTTCCTTTTACCAGCCTAAGCCACCGCCCAGGACTTTAAAAAGGAAGAAGTCAGCCTCTTCCTCATCGTATACTCTGGCCTTTGTATCCCAGGACAAGCTTTTCCCGAGAGACTAGAAGGTTCCCGGGAGAAACAAGCACAATCGATACAGGCACGCAATGGCGCATCTTCTATCACACAAAGAAACTCACAAATATTACACTCTGTAACAAGCAAACTGGCCAGTGAAATACCTGTGTCGTCTGTCCAGCACATGTAAACACTAGAGTAGCCCAAACAGGTCTACCAAGACTTCAGCTCCTACCTCCAACTTCAACACGGACATCTGAGCCAGACCGTCAGGAGGCGTTCAACCCCACCCAAAAGTAAAACCAAAAAAAAAGTCCCCATCATCGTGTCTTTATTTACCTCATAGTCTCATGTCTATGCGTCAAGTGACATTTAATCAGATGCGCAAGCACGCGTCCACATATATACACACACGGACACGGACACACACACACACACACAAAGATATCCCACAGACACAGAAGTGCAGAATGATGACGTGCTGTTTTCATATCTGTTTTAGCACCTTTTTAATCCCCTGCTTACAGGCAAATGCGACACCATCGATACCAGATCCAAATGTGATTCAAAACAGGCAATCAACAGTAAATCAACCTGAGCAGCTGAAACACAGAATCTCCAGACACCCGGTATTAATAGTGAATGCGGATACACATGGCGAAGCAGTTGGGAAGGAATACCTTGACAGCTTGGATCTTAATAATAGAAAGTATTCAAAATAAACAGTAGAGATAGTGTGAGAAGTGCTCCCCTACCTGCGTAAGTGTGGCCCGATGGTACAGTCCAGAGGAATCTGGAAAAAGCCCTAGCGCTACCCCAAAGCAGAGCCCCCGGAGCGGAGGATCAGAGAGCTGAATAGGGGGGAGTTGTCTTGGCTCAGGGGAGGCTAATGGTGTTGTAAGGTCTGCTGCTGTTATGGACTAGTGCTGACTGGCTGCCTGTCTGAGCTCCTCTATCTGACTGAGTTACTGCTCTAAAGTCCCATGAACTTTCACTACATTCGGTGCGTGTGTTTGCGTGTGTGTGTTTTGGTGGGGAGGGGGGGTGACATCACCCCTCTCTCTTTCCTTCAGTGGGTTTCTCTCTCACACACACACACACACACACAGATATATTCAGGCTCACATATAAGCAAGAACCAAACACACACACACTTGCGCGTGCGGACACACATACACACACACCCACCCACCAGCACATAAAAATTAGCCACTCCTTATGCTGGCTCCTAATGCTAACGTTAATGTAATGGAAAAGAGCCACTGGGTCAAACGACCGCCATTTCACTAGCAGACCGACTCTGTGCTAAGGAACCCAACCAGTCTGTTCCTGGAAAAGTAGAACCCACACCCATGCTTTGAAAGGAAAGAATGAGGCGGACCAGAACAAACAAGGAGAGAGGGAAAGGTAGATGAAATAGACCCCCCCCCAAAAAAAAAAGAATAAGAAGAATTTAAGGTGAAAGTGAGAGGTACTCAGTAGTATCTGAGCTAGTGCAGGACAACAATGACCTTTGCATGTGGACACACACAAACCCACTGTACATACACACTGCATTTAAATACGCACAATGTAGTCTTGTTGCGTACACAATATACAGTGACTGCACTGACATTTCCCTTCCGAGATGTTGACAACAGGTCCGTTGTGCTTGTGCTCCCATTGAAGACTCCATCTTGCCCCAAGCATCTCTTCGGCTCACAAAAGCGGTTTCACTGCGGAACAAGTGAATAAAGACCACACCAACAGAGAACAGATATACCTCCTCTGTCTTTAAATCTGATAACACCGACATAAGACTGAACAGCAGTTGCAGTTGATGTACTAACAAACCGTAATAAGAAAACAGAGTAGATTCAACCAAGGACAGGGTACAGATCTGAACGTATTCCTCTGTGGCCAATGATTTCCCTTTCACACTCATCATCTTCATCATTGTCTCCATGTTCATCAACCTCTTCGTCCTTGTCTTCACTCACAGTCTGTTCATTTTCCTCCATGGAGGCATATTATAGTGGATCTGCATTGTACATTGTTACGTATATTGTCTACTTGTTCTTTAGCAACACTGCTATACCGAGTACAATTCTGGGTATTTGTAAATGTGATGTTGATCTGATCATCTTTGTTGTAAAGCTACGTGCTTTATAGCTCAGCGTGCTCAAAGATCAAGACGATGGCATTGGCATGCTATTATACAAGTAAGTGATGGCGACTATTCTGGGTTGAGACCCTGGCAGGTCAGATTGAGCCTTGGTTTTAGTTGACCCTGGCAGGTCAGATTGAGCCATGGTTTTAGTTGACCCTGGCAGGTCAGATTGAGCCATGGTTTTAGTTGACCCTGGCAGGTCAGATTGAGCCATGGTTTTAGTTGACCCTGGCAGGTCAGATTGAGCCATGGTTTTAGTTGACCCTGGCAGGTCAGATTGAGCCATGGTTTTAGTTGACCCTGGCAGGTCAGATTGAGCCATGGTTTTAGTTGACCCTGGCAGGTCAGATTGAGCCATGGTTTTAGTTGACCCTGGCAGGTCAGATTGAGCCATGGTTTTAGTTGACCCTCCAATGTATTTTCAGTAACCATTAAGGAGAGTCAAGCCAAGTAACAGGAGGTGAGCTCAGATTCCAGAAAGAGACTGAATTTAACACCTTGTCAGCTTTTAATACAGCCACCCTATTTCTGTCTGTGTGTGTGTGTGTGTGTGTGTGTGTGTGTGTGTGTGAGCGCACGCTCGCAGTCTGCGTGGATTTGGGAGCGTGTTTGTGTGTGTACTGTTTTTCTGTGTGTAGGAACTGTATGTGTCCTTGTTTTACTATATCCCTAAGGATCAAAGCCTGCCACAGAGATAGTAAAACGGGCAATTAGACATTTCCTCTCCATGAGGGAAATGGCCTATTTAAGGCTTAGGGGTTATGTTTAAACATTAATACTGGGTTAGGTTTAGGGTTAGATTTAAGGTATGGTGTTTTTGATAACAGTTAGGGTTAGGGAAAATAGGATTTTGAATGGGAATACATTTTGAGTCAACCAATGGAGAGTAAAAACTCCAATGTGTTTTTAGTTTTCTTCGTTATGTGCACGCTTAAAGAGTAGTAGTATGTGTCTCTTATGGCTTTTCATTCATATGTCAGTGGGTGGGTGGTTCTGTTTTTATGACTCCAGGAGGTAAATGCCTCACACACATTTGTCAGTAACTCGTCTGAATTCCTGACACCTTGCTCCGCCTAATGGCCCGGCAGGGAGTTTGGCCATGGCATTTGCCCTGTCTGTCTCAAACTATTTGTAACCACACACACGTGTGTGTGCGTGTGTGTGTGTGTGATACTTCCCTTGGAGAGAGTGAGGTACAAGAAATGTTCTGTTGTATTCTTAATTAACCAAGGTCCTGTTATGACCTGTTAGGACCAGGAGGGGGATTAAAACCACAGACAACTCGAACTGTAATCGCGGCTTGTTTTGTTTAAAGCGTCCATCTTCCAGATGTCCCACCAGTGTTGCCCTTTGACCCTGTTGTTTGCTTTTGTGAGTATTTCACATGAATTTATGTGGGTGTGCACATTCATTGCATGTTCCAAACACAGAGCTTTTCATGGGGGGGAGGGGTTCACGGTCCACTGAGCTACAATAAAAGCACCGTTGTGATAAAGCACTGTTCAGTGAGGAGAACTTAACCTTGGTAACTAATGGAATCAATACAGGGGGCTCAGGATTTGGCATCAAGTCAATCTATTCCAGGTCGCCTGGAGAGAACGCTACTTAGACCTCTACACAGAGCAGTTTTTGGCACAGGTCATATTCGGACAGTTAATGGTTAAACTATTGACTGGGCCTCCTTTGGGCATCAGCAGGTTTTCTGTGAAATGCCGCGGTACCCGGAAAGAAAGGCCCAAGATAGCGAAGACAGCTGAGGACACACCTAGTCAGAACTGGGGGAGAATCTCGTGCTTTTTCAAGAGCTGATTTTAATGTTATTTGGCCGACACTCTTATCTAGAGGTCCTACAGTTAATAGGTCATTCACCTGAAGCCTGAGAAGGGGTGCCGTTTCCTCAATCTGAGCACATCCTGAAACTTTACAAGGTATGTCAGACACATCTGAATATCCTTTCGGAAAAATAAACAAATTCAATTACCATGCCTCTCCAAGAAAAAAAAACCCACTGTCAAGACAGGAGCCCACTCTGTGCAAATGAAGGAAGCGTGTGACAGAGAACGTCATCAAATCACCAATGATGACTCACCCAAGATCTCCAAGACGATACAACGAGAGGGACACCGGGGTTTGGAGAAGCTAATCATCTGGTGCACGCTTCTGCCGACACACACACACACACACACACACACACACGCGTAGAGGGGTAAGGTTTCACAAGATGATGTTGAGTCTAAGGAAAAGCAATCAAGCTCTGCTCCGCTCAGAGCTCTGCATGAAAAACTCCTGAGGCTACATGTGTCTGGGTCTTGCTGGGCAGTCCGTGGCTCGGCCTGTGGTCTGGGTCGGATCCAGGGAGGCCGGGTGGCCCCTCGTTCCACCGCCATGAGGCAGACTGAGGGCGCACACGGCTCACATGCTGCCCACACTGGTTCACATCTGCCTCGTCCCTCGCGGTACCTCTGGACTCGGTCCTATGGTTTCACCAGGTCCCGCCTCGTCAACGTCCCCCGGACCAATCTTCGCCCCCATCGCACCATCATCATCGTCACAGAAATGTGACTGTGACCAAAGGGTGTATACGGCCGACAAGTCCTCTTTTGAAAAGCATATTTTCCGTGGAGATGCGGTGGTTGGTGCCCAGCATGCAGTGGGCCAACAGGAACCGGCACCCAGAGTTCCTCCAAGTGCCTCCAAGCTCATTGGTCAACCCTGAGTTATTCAGCAAGACAATGACTCTGAACATACTGTCATAGTAACCAGAGAGTTATTCAGGGCCAAAAATGTGCACATTCTTGAGTGGCCAAGTTAATCTCTAGATTTACATCTGTTTGAACGATGCCTGTCACTTGATGAAGATCTGATTTAGGGCAAAACGATCTCAACGCAAACAACAGCTAAAGATGGCTTCAGTCCCACCTTGGCAGAGCATCGCCAGGCAAGATGCAGGGACCAAGTCAAGGGGTCGCACACTTCAGGCAGTGATTCCATGCAAAGAATATACAATGAGATAGTTCATCTAAGTGCGTAATTTGGAGGGTATATTCAACCTTACTGATATTTTTGGTGCCCTGAAAAAGGGGGACTATATATGACAATTGTTTTCATTTCTAAATGGTGAAATGGTGAAACCAATAAGTAAGAACCAGTAAGAACAATCCCTCACATTTATAATTGTTTTCAAATCCAAAGATTATAGAGCAGAAGTACTCTTTCACTGTCCCAACCAATAAGGAGAGCACTGTCTATTACTGTGCTGGTCATGCTGAAGTCCAATGATGGACCACAGAACAGAGAGGACCAGATAAGGGAATGGCAAGTGAGATAAGAGGATAAGGGGAGTACAGGGTTGCAATCCCTCAAGCAGCATAATGGATGTGTGAGTGTGTGTGTTCATGTCAAAACAGGGTAATGTCTATTAAAGTGCAATGTCGATGAAACACAGAATGCTCACTTATACGATTGTACACAGCTCCGGCATATACAACTCCGGAAAAAACTAAGAGACCACTGCACCTTTTTCAAAGGAAAGTTTTGAGTGAGGAACAGAAGCGTTCAATTTGCGGTGGTCTCTTAATTTTAACCCTTCTGTTCCTCACTCAAAACCTTCCTTTGCGACATTTTTGGAAAGGAAAGAAAAAGGTGCAGTGGTGTCCTAATTTTTTCCGGACCTATATGTGTGTGTCTGTTCGTATATGAATATTACATTTTCTTACGTAAAAGTGAACCTCTTTTCCACCCACCCAATCCATCCATTTACCCACCCTGCCACTAAGCCACCTAACCAGCCACTAACCCACCCAGCCAATAACCCACCCCACCACTCTCCCAACCAACCACCTACCCAGCCACTAACCCACCCAACCACTCACCCAACCAACCACCCACCCAGCCACTACCCCACCCTGCCACTAATCCACCCAGTCACTAACCCACTCACCCAGCCACAAACCCACCTAGCCACTCACCCAGCCAATAACCCACCCAGCCACTAACCCACCCAGCACATCCACTAGCCCATCCAGCACATCCACTAACCCACCCACCCAACCATTCATCCAACTACACACCCAGCTTATCCATTTACCCACCCACACACCCAAACCACCCACCCAGCCACTAACCCACCAAGCCCATCCATTTACCCACCCAGCCACTAACCCACCAAGCCCATCCATTTAACCATCCAGCCACTAACCCACCAAGCCCATCCATTTAACCACCCAGCCACTAACCCAGCCAGCCACTAACCCACCAAGCCACTAACCCACCAAGCCCATCCATTTAACCACCCAGCCACTAACCCACCCAGCCCCTCTCAGGGGTGTATTCATCTGGCTGAGGGACCCATGGGGGTAGGGGGACAGTTGAAGGGAAGCCTGGGAAGCTTCCAAAAGCAATGAGACAGTGGTGGCCAAAAAAAGACAGATTTAGTCAGTAGACTGGTCCTCTTTTTTTACCGGTCCTCCTCTCTGTCCTCCTGCACTTCCTCCTCCTTGCCAAGCCTCCACCCACGCCCCCTTTCCCAGAGGGAGTTAAGCCCAAAGGCAAACCATTATACCGTGTCAGCTTAACAGCTGAGAGAGGGAGGCAGAGAGAGAGAGGCTGTCTGGACACCAGCTGCAGTCAAGCAGTGGGCTTGAAAACCATTTTCAAGTCTTTTATTCAAACAAATTTGTTTGTAGCCCAGTTCCCAGATAACCAGTCCATAGCCAGACTCACTAAAACACCACATAGACCCATTATTATTACTAGCTGGGTGATTGCATTTGTCCTGTTTCCCACAAGCACAGGGAGTGCACCCGTGTGTTTAATGCCCGCGTGGAGTGGGAACATGTTTTCTGGGATGGGATTAGCATTTACCCACACCCTGGCCCGGTTCTGGCCCGCTGCCCTTAACCGCCCTGGCGCGGACCTCCAAACCGGAGACACACTGGGACAACGGCCCCGCAACTGCACACACAGACGCACACTCGTGCTTTTCTCACCTCGTCCCAGAAGGCATTAATGCCGTCCTGGTTGGCTGCACACCACTGGCCGTCTGGGTTTGGAGTCAAAGCATTGTAAGCCCCAAAGCGCCAGAGGGACGGACCAGAGGCTCGTCTGGGTCTGTTTCCAACACAGCGGATTGAAAAGGGCTCGACGGTTCACCTACACGTGCGCTGTGAAACGGACAAACACTTCATCCCTGCGACACAAGGCAGTATGGATTTCACAGGGCTCGTCACACTGAGGAGCCTTCTGGGAGAAGTCAAGGGGTGAAACACACTAGAACGTAATGAACAGTAATCTGCAGAAACACAACGATTTTCATAGACTAACCAATTGTGCTGCCACCCACCAACACACCCAGAAACACCCAGACACACACAGGTGGCTTTGGAAGCGTGTGATTTGTCACTGAAACAGGGTGACATCCTAGACCCAGCCAGCATCCAGGGTGTCCACAGACTACATTAACATCCACTAATACAAATACCCCAACAATCAGCCGCGGAGACAGGGAATAAACAATTAAATGCTATTCACACACACAAAGACCACACGCACACACATACAAGCATACAGTTGCTAACAGCTTGGACAGCTTGCCAAAATAGCAGGCTCACGTAAAATGATTGACCAGTTGTAAATGATTGTCATCAGAGAGAGCACAACATGAAACAAAGGGACTTTATACTTACTGCTAAGTTTGGGTGTGGAGAAACCCCACCGCATATCTTAAAGTGACATCAAAGCTTCTTACAACAATTATAAATGTGAGGGATTGTTCTTACTGGTTCTTACTTATTGGTTTCACCATTTCACCATTTAGAAATGAAAACAATTGTCATTTTTAGATGCATAACTAACTTTTTGTTCAAACAGAGCATTCTGACAGAGCATGTTCAACATTCCACAGCCAGTTAGGTGATTGTTGCATTACGCTATGTCACACTTTAATCACATTTATCTGAAAACCACAGCGCAGTAAAAAAAAACAAAAAACCACAAGCTGTCAATAACACCTGCCTGGAGGAACACAGTAGACCCCACTAAACCAAAAACTAATGACAGGAAATCCCATTGCACTTTTACACAATTAAAAAAGTCTGATGTCAATGAGTATTTCATAAGTCTGTTAAGTGAGCTCAATGACCCCCATCTTGCTTCACGGAGACACGCAGCTCAGCATTTATACTACTCACCTGTTATTGTTGTTGACATTGACCATGCTGTTGGTACAGTACAATATTTCCCTATGGTCAACTGTATAGCCCACTCAACTAGTAGAACAAGTCCGGTTTACACTCATCCGCAACTCCAAGACAGAGAAATACAATTTATCTTCTCCCAGTAGCTCAGCGCCTGTTATATCTGCCTGCCCTGAGCAGGATCACGCACGCACGCACACACACACACACCCTGCAGAAGGAGCTGCTTTCTGTGTGTGCTTGGCGACAGATGAGATTGTGTTACAATTGGACACAAACACACACCCAAACCCACACACAAAGACACTCCACACCCCCAAGTATTTAAAAAATGCCGTGGGTCGTGCAACGGCCAAATATGGTAGCTGGAGTGACAGTCGGGTAGTAAACAAGACTCGGGATTTTTAGGAGACCACTTGTTGCCACTAAATATCTCATCCCTCAACCACATCCATAATCATCCCATTTAACTACATCAATATCATCCCTTATAGCTACATCAACATCACCCCTTTCAACTACATAAACATCACCCCTTTTAACTACATCAATATTGCCCCTTTTATCTAAATCAACAACATCCCTTCTAACTACATCAATACCATCGCTCTTAACTACATACATTTAATTTCTCTGAACCACATCGCTCATCTGACTTCATTCATCAGCTAGCTCTCCCAGAAAGACCATAAAATGCATACTGATTAAAATGCACATTTTAGTTCTTTTGTTGATCCAGGGAATATTGCATGTTGACTCAGACATATGGCTCACATTAACACCTTGCTATAAACCTAACTAGGTATGAGTAAAAATAAAAAATAAACTCTTGTCCACACTTGAACGTGGACAACTAGATTGAATTGACGGCCACCCTTGGGTTAGGGTTAATGAAGTCTATAACCCCTCAGCTCAACTAGTTACAAGAGGACAGTTTTTTGTTGTTTGTTACATTTCACATGCGACACTGGCTGCAGTTTTTGGGGAATTTGCTTTAAATTTCATCACACTGGGGTTTGTAAGAGCAGGTTTTTATAGCTGGAGACATTCGTTTTGGGAAAGGTTAATAATCAGTGGAGCATCTGTTAGCTTCTTAATGTTCAGATAGAAATCTCACGGAACAGGTAGGAACTATGCTTCACAGTTTAGATAATGGGGATAGGTCTGCTCTACCTGGTGTATTTCTGTCTGGCTGATCCACAGCATTGTGCATAAGTGAATGCAGGGTCAAGGTGAGGGAGACTGTGTGCCAGTCAGTGGATTTTAAGACAAATATGTGTGTAGCATGGAAACATTTGTGTTTGTGTATCAAAAGTTTGATGACCCTTCACCCCTAAGAAACAAATAGATGTTTATAATGAAAAAACAACAACACATTTTGCCAAAATGGGAGCAAATTACTACCACTAAATATTTTGATTCCAACTGTGCTTGTAAAAAGACATACATCTTCTATGCACTCCTGCCGGTTCCAAACCCCATTGAGTTGGAGGAACTAATTGCCTCCCCAGTGTCAACTAATGAGCGTGGTGTTAGGAGAGAAAGCACTTAATTATAGGGGAAATGCAAACACCAGGGTTTTCTGGAACCCAAACCCAACTCAGTCTGCCTCATGGAACCCTCGTGTGCCATTACCACAAAAATCTAAATATGGCCTGTTTGGCAACATACTAATACAATAATTCCTCTTTCATTAACCTTTACTCATACAGAAAAATCCACTGAGACCAAGGTCTCTTTTACAGGCTGAGCCCTGTATTACAATAATAAAAACACATTTCAAAAATATATTGAGTGACCAATATAGGACCCAAGATTGAACCCTGTGAATTCCTTTGTGGAATACAATAATTTTAGATTTAATTCCATCAGCTTCAATAGCCTGTTTTCTATCACTAAGGCTATTCTGAAACGAGCTACGGACGTTTTATTGCTGGATTCTTTTATTAATTCACTGATTCATCTAGACATTAGCCGAGAGGTGACATCGCCTCTGTTTCTTTTCCCTTTGATTTGAGACGAAAACCAGATAAATGGATCAAATAAGTAGATGAATAAGTAAAACTTAAAACTTGTTGTTTAAAAAGTAAATCCAATTAAAGGTAAACACAAGCCAAACGGTGAAATCAATAAAAGAAAATAAAATGTTAATAAAAGCAAAAGGTGTACAACTTAATCAAGGGGAACAGCTTGTTGTGTTCCTGTACATACACGTGGCATGATCACAGGATGTGACTGACTGCTGTTTTCCACAGCCGACCATCACGAACAGAGGACAGAGATTTCATGGTCAGACTGATGAAAAGTTAGTCATGGGCATGACTTTTATCAATCCAGAGGATCAAGAAAAGCAACCTAAGATATCAGAAATACTACCAGAAAGACCCAGGCATCAGACCAGAAAGTCTCAGACAAGAGACCAGAAAGATCCAGGCAACAGACCAGAAAGACCTTGGCAACATACCAGAAAGATCCGGGCAACAGACCAGAAAGATCCGGGCAACAGACCAGAAAGTTCTGGGCAACAGACCAGAAAGTCCCAGACAACAGACCAGAAAGATCCAGTCAACAGATCAGAAAGACCCAGACAACAGACCAGAAAGACCCAGACAACAGACCAGATATTTTACGTCAAGCTATTGGGACAGTGCAGGAGACTATTTTGTAATCACACTGCCAAAGGAAGATTAGAACCAAAACACTGTGCTATCACACCCACAGGACACAGTGATTCCAGTTGGGGTAGTGTGACAGTCAGTTTGGTCAGAGTGTGAGCATTGCCCCAGGACCAGGAATATAAGGAATGTTGTGTTCCAGCCTGTGGGGTGATCTGGGCCTCTGGGAGTCCTAAAAGGCTGTGTGTGTGTGCATGTTTGTGTGTGGGCTCCTTTTGTCCATTAGTACACTGAAAACAAGTGCAGTAAAACTAGACACCCATAAACACGACAGCAGAGTTTAGCTTAGAGATACTACTTCCTTACATGTGGACTGATTCCAACCGTCGACAATCATAAAGGGTCACGAAAGATCATATTAAACATTTTCTCGCTAACGGTCGCTGCTTACATTGTCATCCTGTACACTGTAATATGCAAGGTGAATGTTTAGCTCAAGATACACTTCCATTCTGGAGTGTTGCCAGTGACCTGAATTAATAACTCTGTATCTTATCCCTTAGATAGAGACAACATTGTAACATGGTCCTGGTCATTGTTCACCAGCATGTCTGATATCTGTAACCCGCAAATAAACTTTGGGGTTGTGGGGTTATTTTTAGATCAACTCAGTCCAACTGTGCAATATACCAATTTGCTGAATTTCTGGGAAGGCAATTACTTTAATGGATCCCTTGCATACACAAGCCCTGTATGATGTGACCCGGGATTGACCTGCCTAGTTCTACAGATAACCGAGATGACAATGTGACAGTCACTAAAAGGTCTATTATGGCTTTGATCGGTACATATCGATTTCCCCACTCTTTTCTCTCGCGACGTCTTTCCTGCCCCATCTGTAACTCTCCTCTCTCCATCTCTCGCAGGCTTCTCTCTCCCGCTTTAAATTTTTCTCACATGCACAGGGATGAAAAACAACCAAGGACACGGCACGGTCTACCAAGAGACAGAGAGAAACAGCCCTTGTGCGTGTGGGATACGAGCGCGTCTTCATGCGTTTGATTATACCCGCACACCACACAGGACGTACCTCCCCGGGCCAAAGTGAGGGGTGGTTGGATGTCCTGAATTTGGAGTGACCAGACCAACCCACAGCGCTAAACACTGACCGGCGGAGGAAGGTCACCCAGGCCAGGAACACTTAGGGCAACTTCCTGGGCTTCAGGAGGAGGGACAATGGACAAGCCTGGTCAGACTGGCCCAGAACACAACGACCTGAGCTCAGACGGACGGTGATGTGCCAACTTAGCCGGTGATGGCGTCTGACACAGCTGTGGCAAGCGCCGGTGTGTCCCTGGTACTACTGGACTGGTTTTGGGGCACGTGTGAGTTTTATAGACGGAGACCTGCGTAGTAAACGGTACTCACCGTCCATGTTATCCTCGCAAAGCTGGTTGAAGTTCTCATAGGAGTCCCAGCGAATTAGAGCATCTTGGGTATTGTAGTCTACAGACACGGTGGGGCCATTCTCCAAGTGGTCCATCCCTGTGAGGGGGGAACATATACAGGGGTTAAAGGTGACGTGTTTCTGGGCGACAGCCACCCTCACACAATAATAAGTCAATAACTGGACAAAATGCCGACCAATAATAGAAGCAGATACACTTACCATGGATTTTTTCTGGCCCAAAGGAAAATACAAATTCCACCCTTCCAAAGTCTGGGAATCTGTCGTCTGTTTTGGGAATGGGAGAACAGAACAACACATACGTTACAAACAAAGACAAAGACAAAGTAAAAGTCACTGGACAATATAGTTACCAAAGAGGTTTGATAGACATTGTTAGCCTTATGATAAAACTTATTTTTACTCAGGAATGACTTCCTTACCTTTGAAGGTCTCGTCTAGCTCATCCTTCCCAAAGACGATTCCTAAGTGGTGAACAGCGCAGGTGTGGAACTGCACCCGGAATATCACGTCTCGCTGTGGGCTTCGGAAACGCTTGTGATAACACTTCAGCTGAAGGGTACAAGAACATCCATGTTAAAGAGGTTTCCGGGACACAGAGTATTTTTGTTGTCCTGAAACGAGACACATTTTTGCTTAGAATTTGCACTTTCAGGGCTATTCCCTTTTGGGTGGGTTTTCATCCATGTCTGCATTCAGCTTCTACTCTGTCATTGAGAAATACCTCCGGATAACATACCATCTTGATTCACAGCAACAGTCCTGTTTCAGGGCATTTGGCAGTGTGCTAGAGAAAGCACTTTGGTTTTTATATATAGCCCTATAAATGTATGGCTTGCCTCCCCAAACAAAAGCAGCATTATCCAGACCATTCCTATCCACGCAAGAGCCTTGTAAAGCCAAACTACCCAGAATCCTCTTCACGCTTGTCCCCACACTGTGATTTACCGTGGCTTTTTATTTACAGGTAGGCCAGGGACATTCAGCTCTGTGCTCAACCCGAACAACCCCCCTTGCAGGTTTAAAAAAACGTTCCTTAAGTGTTTAACGTCATCTTTAAATTCCAGAGATGATTTGCCTTAAAAAAAAAAAAAAAAAGTGTCACCTTTCGGGTTGCTGCAGGAATCCTACCTGCTGTGTAACGCCACAGTAATACATTGTTTCGGTGTTGACCATCTGCGCCTAGCATGGCTACGTCAAGCAGAACGCTGCTAATCGGTAGTGAAGTGAAAAAAAAAGACAAGCACAGGGTTCAGTCCGGTTTAATGTCTCCGGCACATGACGGAAATGTTTCCCTGCCATGGACCGGACCTCCTTGGCTGTAATTAAGCTACTGGGTTGAGGGCGGAGGAGCCGAAAAGGAGCATGATTTTATTTGCAGAGACAGAAAGCAAAACAAACAAGCCGAGATCAGGAGAGAGCGGAGCTCTGGTCCACGCAGCCAGGCAGAGGGCATGTGGCCTCATGAGAGATGCCCACCTCCCACCTCTGTTCTATTTAAGAGGGAAGGGGGCTGGAAAAAGACTAGCGAGCTGAGAAATTATGAATAAAAAAGGCAACACTCACAAAACGTTTCGCAATGTCAGTCGAGACAAGATATATCATTTTCAAGTAGAAATTCTGTGACGACATCGTTTCTCTAGTAACTGATTGTTACATAGAAAACAATGTGCTACAGGACAACAACTGGAATTACACTTCATATTTCTTTATGTCAGTTCTATATTCACGGAAATCAGCATTTCTAAACGCACGCAAATCAATTAGATTGCGAATGCAACATGCGACAGTATCTGTTTGGGGCTGAGTGGTCTTTAAATGGTACTTTTAAATTGTCTTGCCTCAAATTATTTCCTCGTTCAGCAAGCCGAGTTTGTCCTAAAGATACTTTGTGGACCGTGGACTGACAGTAAAATGGGTAACATCCCCAGCTCTGGTATGCTCCAAACTGTTCGGTGATTTATTCAGAAGCACAAAAACAGACAACATCCATCTCAGGTCTTTATCACTAGACGAAGACCCAAGTTGGACAGAGACTATGTCTGTTTTTGTACATGTGAATAAATCACCATGGTATCCTACCAGAGCTGAGGATTTTACTCTTTACTGTAATATGTTCCTCTGCCCCACGCCCAGGGCTCAAAGTAAGATATTTACACTGAGAGTACAGGCGTTCCTAAAGACCTGGCAAAATATAGGATTGCCAGATGTTTTGTTATTGATGAAGACACATTGGGCCAATGCGAATCCTCCTTACTTTTGAAGCACAAAAGCTAAATAAGAAATCATTTTGGCGTTTCTTTACATAGCGGCATATCCGCGGTTCTTCTAGGATATTCAGGATATTATCAGACACAAAACCTACATCTCCATGGCGGCCTACATCTCCATGTAACTCAACGAAGGGATGCTGATCCTTACCAAAATGTCCCCCTTCAGCAGCAGACCCGGTTCTATGGTGATGCAGATACTGGTCTGACTGTCTCCCTGTACATTACTGTAAATACACACAGACACACACCGAGTTAATGCTGCCAACGTCTCATTACACCGATACATGCCGTAACCCTCTTGACCGCACCACTGCCTCACGCCAAAACAGATGCATGACATCAAGGTATAAACACACACACACACACACACAAACACACACACACCCACACACACACACACAACCACACACCCACACACACAACTACACACAAACACACCCACACACACACAACCACACACAAACACAAACACACACACACACAAACACACACACAAAGAGCACAGGTTCCGCCCTTTGAACGCACCACCACTCCACACCAAACACAGACACCCACACACACAACCACACACAAACACAGACACCCACACACACACACACAAAGAGCACGGGTTCCGCCCTTTGAACGCACCACCACTCCACACCAAACACAGACACCCACACACACAACCACACACAAACACAGACACCCACACACACACACACAAAGAGCACGGGTTCCGCCCTTTGAACGCACCACCACTCCACACCAAACACAGACAGCCACGTCTTCCACACGCATCATTGGTTAGCAACACGTATGATCAGTGGGGCAGATGATTGGCCGGTCAGGAGACTTCCTTGTTAACCCAGTGAGATGACGAGGACGTACTAGACCGATAGTTCAGCCCGATAGTGGTCGTGCATCTCGGTGAGAGGGCTAAAGAGAAAGAGAGAGGGGTCAGGGAGATGGAAGGAGAGATGAAGGAGAGAGGAAGGAGGTGGAGGAGAGAGGGAGGAGGTGGAGGAGTGAGGGAGGGAGGGGCACGGGGCACAGAGGAGCCAGGATTCACACACACTGGATTCAGCACACTGAAAAACAGGCAAGGAGGGAGGAAAGGGAGGAGGGAGGAAAGGGAGGAGGGAGGGAAGGAGCTACTGGAGGAGACCACGTGACCGGTGCCACTCAGGGGGGTGGGGGGGTTGGGGGGGCATGCCCTCCTGTGTCCTCAAGCGCCTGCACAAAGCTGTTTAATCCATCATTTCCTGAGCAGGCCTGGGAAGCTGTAGGGGTCCTTCAGCGAGGCCCTGGGCCGTCCTCACACATCCCTGTCTGCTTATTCCACTGCCCGCTCCAGTTACCAATAACACCGGTAGCTATGGATCATAACAGCCTGCCGGAACCACGCAGGCAGCATGGGAACCAAAGCTGGGGCGACGGAGGGCAGCGCTACGTTCTAACGTGTGTCAAGAGCACAATGGATTTACTGGCGGAAGGGCAAGTGTGTGTGTGTGTGTGTGTGTGTGTGGGTGTGTGTACTTACTAGATCCCAGATGTGTAGACAGGCTGCATGGCCTGGTAAATCTTGAGGAAAGGGCGGCAACCTGAAAAGCCACCACAAAGCAATGAATTAAATGTATGTGTGTGGGTTATCGCGTGTGTGCGCGTGCGTGCGTGCGTGTGCGTGCAGGAGCCTGGATTTCAACTCTCACCTCCTTTGGACTCAAAGTCTGGGATGCCATGCATGATGACATGGTGGAGGAACAGGGGCTTGTTGTTGATCTCAATGTGTCCTGAAAGAAGGCCACTGAAGTACTCCACATACCTGACAGAGACAGACACACAGACGCAGTGAGAGGAGGAGGGAGAGAGGGATGAAGACGGAGAAAGAATTCAGCATTTTGCTGTTTTCTAAACAGTGGGATTAGCCCATGGTGGGCAGTGCGTGGATGGGATAATGATGTGAATACATGGAGATGGTATCTGCAGTATGTGTATGACTTTGGCAAAGACCACAGACACAGACTATCAGACAACAGACGCAGACTATTAACTGCTTCAATAGATTAGGATGCAAAGGGACAGGCGTAGTTCCGTTCCCTCTCTAAAGAACATCAGTACATCTTGTAAAAGTGGTTCAGGAAGTAAGGTGGAATCCAACCATATTGACAGAGGAGTTGAGTTCACACACGCACCAAACCCATAGAACAGGAAATGGTACTGGGGTCAAAGTGAAAGTACAGGAGCGAGACAGTAAGTCAAGGGAAACTGACCTCTTCTGAGAAGGTTGACCCACAGGAAGTACTTTGTCTTCGTAGAACCTTTTCATGGCAAACCTGTCCAGGGCCTGGTCTGCACTAAATCACCATAAGACAAAAACATAGTCAACAACCATCCTCTGACTACCATGCGGTTCTGTCTTAAGACCTTTTCAAATGACTATGTTTGAAAAAAGTGAATCTAGTTCAAAGAAATGTGCCCTGAAAACAACTAAACCAGACAATGGACAATCTGCCTATCTCATGGACATGAACCAAGAAGGTTGTTGGGCTTCACATGCCGCTAATTAGAGTTAGAGTGTTGATTCTTTGAAGAAACCCCCGAATACTGGTACACAGCCGGCCCTGTGAGGATCAATGGACAACAGGACATTCATCTGGTGACTCATCGTCGTGTGTTTCCTCGTTGGCTGCCAAGCGGTTCTAAGTTAACCCGCTCTCTCATACAGTGACATTAAGCGGTGTGCGTGTATGAGTTTACCTGGCTGATATGTTGCTGTAATGCATATATGCCGCCACCACCACTCCGGTCCGCCCGCGGTTCCCCTGCGGAGACATCGTTTCACACAACACGTCAAAACATTGCCACTCGTCCAGAAGACCTATCCTGAAGGAGACAGCGGCCTGAGAACGCCACCTGCTGACACAGAGCAGGCCGAACAGCTCAGAGGTAGGTTGGACTTACAGTGACCCGACACACCGGGCGGGAAAGAAAAGACCTACGCAGGGCTCCCAAATCTGATGGATTAAAACACTGTATCACAGATAAGAAGTGGTTTAAGGTTGTTTCTTTTTCAACCCAGTGCGGGTGTCGTGGATCTGCACCTCCGAAGGGTTTTAATCAGAGAACATTAATATCTGTAACCACTGGGGCTGCCGGACAACCCCTGCCTGGCTGGCGAGTATGAGAAGAGAACTACTGCTGCCCCCCTGTAACACCTAATTCCATTTGTTTGCTTGTCCTGAAAGCCTGGCCAGGCTGGGCGTTCTGGGAGGTTCTGTTGAGACGGCCTGTGGGAGAAGCGCGAACGAAACCTCCCGAAATTTAGGACCAGCGGGAGAAGAGGGAAACCCCCCAAGCGAGACAAGACAGCCGTTGAACTGCATCCGCTTGATTCCCACCCTAACCCGTTCGTCTTAGGCGCTTACAGGCGTCTTACATGTACTTTAGTGTACAGCGGTGGTATTCAAATCTGGACCTTGAAGCCATCTCTGCTCTATTTCTTCACAGCAACCCTTTCATCGAGGACTTATTCCGACCTGTGATACCAGGTGGGTGACATTAATGATGAGGTAGAACAGAAAACCAGCCGGACCTCGAAGCGTCAGATTTGAAAACACCCCTGGTCTACAGTACGCACCCGTCCTGGGTTTAGGTAGATCCCCGTGTTCAGCCTAACAGCCTCAGTCATCTAATGATCAGGTCACTGTAATCGGCAGGACAAGCAGATCGTGTGTTACGTCTGGCACAGCCTTTTGTGGACTGTTTATTTTTTTTACACTAAACTGCATTCTGAACTGCATTCTTTGTCAAACTCGAGACTCTGCTCGTAAGTTCGCTCACCGTGCTGATGAGAATACATTCCGGAAAACCAAGACAAGGTGTTGCCTGTTGGCTTCTACGCTCCTCCCGTCACGCGGGAGCCCGGCGCGAAACGCATCTCACCTTGTTGTGGATTACCACCACGTTGCGACCATCGGCACTCAGCCAGGTGTCCATGGCTTTGCAGATGCTGCAGATCTTGTCCAGGGCCGGGGCGTGGTGGTCTGGCCAGCCCAAGTCCAGCACCTTCGGGTTCAGCTGGTTGATGTCATAGCGTTTCTCGCTGAGGTTGAAGAGCTGGAAGATCAGCATGTTTCAGGCAACTTATACTTGCACCCCAATCTCTCTTTTGGCATCAGCTTAAAAGGTTACTTGCTCTCTGGAGTGTCATTTATGTCAGAGGGTCTTTAAAAGCTTTATGTGATAACTGCTTGTGGGATTTGTTTAATGATTTCTCTTTCTATCTGTTTTTTTCCCTTTTATGTTTGTAATTCGACAAAGGTGAAGTTGACACACCAGAGTGGGCTGATCAATGTTAAGTGTTAGACCAGAATTCAGAGAGGGTAAGCTGATCTTAGATCAGTCCCTGTAGGGTGGGGTGATACTTACATGAAGTCAGTTGTGATTAACACTATAGCCTCTACATTATCAGTGATAACTGACCCTAGACCAGGCCTTACCAGGTAGTTGTCTTGGTGTTTGGAGCGCAGCATGGAGGCCACCTCTCGGAGGTTGGCAGTGTAGCTGGTTTCCTCCACACAGCTGGGGAAGGAGACGGCGATGATCCGCTCGGTGATGTACAGCAGGTCCACCTCGTAGGTCTCGTCCAAGGCCTGCAGCAGACTGACAGTCCTGAAGGAGGAGGACGAGAAACCGCAACCGTCGTCATGACAACAGGTGAAGAAACGAAATGTCAACTGCCGTGGGAGGTCCATTCCGATCCGGCTGGAAGAAGCCTGACTGGTTCATTTTGTTGAAGCCACTGCCTTTTAAGTGACCGCAGCAGCCAGAATCAACGCTAAATCCCAGACACGACGTCGCTTAGCATCCAAACTCCAGCAGATCTCCAGGATGTTTAACACACCGACACATACATGTTCGGTATATCACACGCACACCATAAACGAGTAAACGTGGTGAGATAAAAAAAACAAAACAAAACAGGCATTCCCGGTGTGACAGCCCAAACCAAACATTCTGGTCACGTAGGAGGAATGAGTCCGGGCGGAGGAGAATGTGAACCACCGCATGCCTTCACCCTGTCTGGTGTGTCTGGACTGTAATCGGGAGCCTAAAATGGACTGGGACAGCGTATGGCTGGAGGAGAGTGTATACAAGGAATATTTCCCACATGTGTCAACTGCTGGAGCGCAAGATTGGAGGATATTGCTCATGTGTGTCTGCTACCGAGAAATAGACTGTCTGAACAGCGCAAAACATACTGTACATCTGGCACCGAGAGAAATAACCAAATTAAACACGGGGAATACTATACAGGGTAACATATCCCATATCGACACACATGAAAATCGTTTGACTTCATTGCCAACTTCCTTTCTGTCTTTTATTCAGTAGAAGAGCAGACAGACACCTCCATGTGGACAGACATCTGCATGAGTCTTTCATTGAAATAACTGTGTGTAAGTTGAGTCGTTCCATTTCCGGAGATAAGAGTTTATTACCCGACAGCAACGATTGGTTTTCTAAAACAACAGAAAAACACACTCAACTCCCACACACACAGACACATGCTCTCATTGAGGGTATACAGTTCCTTGAGTGGTGGTTTGGTTTGCCTCCAAACGCACCAACATGACTTGGTCTCCAATCTGCTTCTCATCGGCGCTGCCGGCGTGGAGCTGCATCCCAGACGGACAGCCCTCCTTCACAGTATGAACCCAGGACATCTCCCTCTCCCTAATGCAGATCAGGGTGTGTGTGAGTGTGTGTGTCCGTGCGTGCGTGTATGTGTGTGTGTGTGGGGGGGGGGGGGGGGGGGGGGGTTGCTCTCCATGTCTTAGACAGCTGGGTCATAATTAAAAACGTTGCTTTTGTTGTATCCTTCCCTTGTAGTTTTTGCTAGTAAAGCAAAAAAACAACAACACATGTTCTTCCAGGAAAAATGACACGTAAATGTCCAAACAAATTAATATCTCACGACTGACTGAACGGTTGTTCATTTGACACAAAGATAGAATATCAAAGGCAGCTCGCCGTGCCCCCCCCACCCCCCCTCACAAAGTGAATGTCACAGAGTTGAAATTGCGCTTAAATCTTTCCGTTGAAACATTTAACGAACGCCCGGGGATCTTCCCCAAACGGTGGAGGACAGCGATGCATGCTGTAACACATACCGGCTTCCCCCATGTTAATACCCTGTTTGGCAACGGAAGAGGCCTGCACCCCGAATGAGCCCAGCGATACCTGCCCCAGAGGCAGGCCGGGAGGGATTCATAGAATGGAGGCACTCATTGGTCCCACGTCCTCGGTGGGGTAAGCGCGGACAGCATTCCAGGCCCTGTCAGTCAAAACATGGAGCGAGGCCTGCTATGTATGGGAGGGAGGAGGAGGGAGGGAGGAGGAGGGAGGGAGGAAGTCGGAAAAAACGAACTTTCATCTTTTCACCGCATCCTCCTCCTCAAGGTCCTTCGTTTTGGCGAAAGACGAAAACCCAAACGTGTTTTTTTTTTTTTTTTTTTATAGGTCCCTGTGTGCAACATTTTAAAACGGCAGGAGAGGCTCACCTTGAAGGCCGGCGTCGGGACTCCATGCTCTTCGAGGACTTGGTTGAGCCCTGAAACCGAAGCAGACAAAGAAAACAGCGTGAGTCCCAACAGTGAGACGGCGAAGAAACGCCGGCGATTACCCTCGAACTCGTAAATCTGAAAACGATTTCTTCCTCGCACATTGTTTTGGAGTGAGCGCATGTTGCCGGGACGGAGCAAGGGGCGGTTAATTATCACGAACAACAAATGACTTCAGAATTATTGCTGCACAAACAAAACATGCTCAATGCACACAACATAACGAGTTGATCAACATATCTAAAAGCACTGTGGTCATGGATTAAAGAACGCAGCGGCCAATAACCTAGCGCTTATAGGGTTGGACCAAAGGGTTACTGGACCGAATCCTAAACGCTACCAGGTAAAACAATGTAAAACTATGCTCAGTGCTTGTGTCAGTAAAGTCCGATCCCCAGTCAGCGACCGCACTCTATGGAGGAGTCTCATCTCACTACCAAACACGGTTGGCCCCCAACACACCCAATGGGACGCAGTACTGCAGCCAGTAGTCCGCACGCCTGGATGGTTTCATTCGTAGTGGACTAGTTTCCCAGACCAGTTGGTCGGTGCATTCAGTAACATGATGCAGTTGACTCGCAAAGTACATGGCAAAGTGGGTGAAAGAACTGAGCGGAACTAGAAGTGTGGAGCGAACCTGAGGCCATGCTCTGTGGGTGTGTAGGTAGTCTTGCCTCGCGCTGATCACAACACACCAAGTCTTTTCAGGGAGTCATTTGGTCCCATGAGGCAAGCATGGGGACCGATTTCATCCATCATCATCCAGGTCTTTCTCCCTACCTCAACACCCCCATACATATGACATGTACCTGGTTCAAGACCTCCTGTATCATCTAGTCCTTCTGTGTCTCACTTTCTGTCACAATTTGTCACTATATATGTCTCTCTCTGTCTGTCTCTCTCTCTGTCTCTTAATAATAATATACAAAATCAGAGAAAGACAACTAACACAAAAATTATACATGACAAAGAAAACAAATGATCAACAAATATGAGATTTACTGGGCTATTGCCTCTCTGTTATAATGACAGGCCAGAGTTGCAAGATCTACTGTCTCTATGTTTTCTCCCAACAATATACACATTTTCTCCTCAACTCAAAGTTCAAGACATCTGGCAATTCTGTCTATACATTTTAGGAAATAAATATTTTACATTGAATTGTATTTAGAGCAGTGGAGTACAACATTTTGTTTATTTTCTTCTTTATACCAAGAGTGTTTACAAGCACTTTCTTTCCTGACCATCTGTGTTTTTATGGTGTATAGCCAGGCTGTGGTCACTGAATCTGTTAATTATTTATTATTTATCTTTTTCACTGATTTGACCCCTACAAGGTGTTGTGCTATTTCAATATCTCTATTCAGAATTTAGTATGACTGCATTCGATTTGCATTACATTTTCTTTTGGATAGAGATTTCAAATAGATTTTAAATTGTTCAAGGTTTGTTACTTGTGATCTATTGGTTCAATGTAGCTGGTGTCTCAGTCTCTGGGTTGCAGTGTGTGTTAGGTAAGTCCAAAATTAGTTATCTATTTCTCTACATGTTCTCTGTGTCTCTTACAATCTGTCTCTCGCAAAAAATCCCATCTCTCTCTCTCTCTCTCTCTCTCTCTCTCTCTTTCTCTCTCTCCCTCATTAGTTCCCTGCAGAGCCAATTAGCTTTGACATCTCCTATCCCTTCATCCCATGTGCATTTTCCGTTTACAAGTCACCCGCTTCCACATGTTGCTGTAATGATTGCAGCGACACAAATTGTAACCTCAACATCTGTCTCTCCCTCTGGTTTCTTAATGTTTCAGTAAGTCAGCAATCAGGACGACTATTCAAGTGAAGACAGGGGGAGTCGCACAAGGAGGACAGACAAAAGCGGGACAGGACTGAAAGAGAGAGAATGAGAGGAAAAACTGTGTTGATTGTGGGTATCTCTTTAATTGTCTGTTAAAGTAAAAAAAAATATAAAAAAGGCCCTACAATTACTTCCAGACCCTTGGTAGCTTTCTGCTCCCATAGAGTGGATTTGGAGAGTGAGAGAGAAAGAAAAAAAGAGAACAAAAGTGCATCATAGCATTGCAATACAGATGTAACCAACAAGGACTGTAATACAGATGTAACCAAAACAAACAGACAGGAACTGCCTTCAGCTCGATGACTAACAGCTAATAGAGGGACTGTCAGAGTGGTACGTCGCTATGGTGGCATGTTGCTAGGGACGAATAATAGTGACTGACTTTTCTGACTGTTTAGTCCCAAAACTGGGTCTTGTTTGTACAGGCTTCATGGTGTGACGTTAATTCTCAATTCAACAAATGTCACTTGAAAAAAAAAAAATGTTTGCTCTGACGTTAATGAACTCTTAATGCCGGAATAGTGAGTAAATATACTCCAAATACAAATATATTTGGCTGGCTAGCAAAGAGACAAAGCCTAATATTTTCTCCACAGCCCCCTTCAAACACAACAACCAACTCGAAACCAAATGTGAAACATCCAGGCAATGTTCACTTCACAGTACACAGGTTAGGGGTGTCCCTCCCCCCACACCCCCGTGAGCAAAACCATGGGGAGAGTAAAGGGTTGGGTTAAAAGTGGGGGGTCTCCGTCAAACCCTGATCAAAACCATCTGGGAGCCTGGCATTACAAGCAGGCCTTACAAATTAACCATCAGAAAGAGAAAAAGAGAACGATGGCGCGCGCGAGAGAGGGAGAGACAGAGCGGGAGGGCGGAGTGGCGGGTCTGAAAAGAGAAAGAAAACGAGACGTTCCACAACAAACAAGCCAAGCGTAAACAGAGCAGGAGGGAGCAATGGAAAGGGAAAAGCGGATGGAAAACCAGGAAGACTCTGCTGTGAGGTGTAGCCTACCTCAGGCTCTTCCCAGGAACCCCTCTCCCTGTTCCCTCCTCCCTTGTCTCCACCCACAATCCCCTCTTTCGTACCTTCCTGAACAGGTAGCCCGTACTCCACCGCCAGGCCCCTCGGAGGGAGGAGAGACGCCGTCGCAGGGACTCCCCTCGGTTCATCTCTGCGGAGGACACAACGTCTCTCTCTCTCTCTCCCTCACTCTCCTTCTCTCGCTGGCCGGTTCCACCGCCCTCCACTAAAAGTCGGTCTTCCTCATCCAGTGCGGGACGAAAGAAGAAAAACTGTTGCCGCTATTTCTGTCGAGAGGTTCCAACGGGGCACCGCGTGTCTCAGACTCCAACAGATTCCAACAGACTGCTTGCTCTCTCACTCTGGGACGTTTTCACCCTCCCTCCCTCCCTCCATCCCTCCCCCTTTCTCTCTGACACACACATATCTTTAACCCCCTCTTCCCCTCAACAAACAGCTCGTCCCCGTTTCCCACCCTCTCAGTATTACCTCTTCACCCCCTCCTCGTCCTCCTCTACCTCCTCCCTTTGGGGAGCACCGTGTTATTTCTCCCCCTGGTTTTGGAGCCGTCAGATCAATCACCCTCCTTCACCCAATCACTTCCTGCTCTACATGAACCCCTTTCTGGCTGTGTGTGTGTGTGTGTGTGTGTGTGTGTGCGCTCGCCTTCAGTCGTGCAATCTATTTACAAGAGGAACCGGTCTTGACCAATTCTCCTGTACTGTGATTTAGCCAGCCATTGAGCCGAAGGCCTAGTGAACATGAACACCAACAGTGAAACAACAACACATGGTCCGTGGGTCTTGTGCACGCAGTCATATGATAATCGCTCTGCTTTGGGAGAGACTGAGGGGCCCTACTGACAGCGTACGTGCGTCTAAATTCGATTATCCTGTTGTTGCAGAAATTATTCTGAGCAGCCTTGTAGTGAATTCAAAGTGTGTTAAAGCTCCCACAGTGTGAAGTGGGCTCAGATGAAGACGTGTCATCTGTAGTAACAGTAGTGGGTGTGAAAGACGTCCGTGGAACCACAGAGCTTAATGTCCATGACGAGCCAGAGGATCCATGCGATGCAGTATACACGTGATTCCCCATGATGCACTGCACCTCGGCGGCAACTTCCGCCAGCATTTTCGCAGGCCTCACAAAATCACACTCAATAAAGTTGTGTGTTTTAGATACGCGCACATACTCGCACACACACACACACACACTAACACGAACAAACGCACATACCGTGAATGGACACATGCCCTACCTGACCACACGCTCCCCCACACATGTCCACAACTCTTCAGACAGACAGATCCTCACAATCCAAGTCTAACACAGGATACATATCAGACGGGGGATTTGGTCCACAGCGAGATTACATTAAATTCAACACTGGGGGTTGGAGGTTTAAGCTCAGCGAGGTTACATTAAATTCAACACTGGGGGTTGGAGGTTTAAGCTCAGCGAGGTAACATTAAATTCAACACTGGGGGTTGGAGGTTTAATCTCAGCGAGGTTACATTAAATTCAACACTGGGGGTTGGAGGTTTAAGCTCAGCGAGGTTACATTAAATTCAACACTGGGGGCAGAAGGTTTAAGCTCAGCGAGGTAACATTAAATTCAACACTGGGGGTTGGAGGTTTAAGCTCAGCGAGGTTACATTAAATTCAACACTGGAGGCTGGCGGTTTAAGCTCAGCGAGGTTACATTAAATTCAACACTTGGGGCTGGCGGTTTAAGCTCAGCGAGGTTACATTAAATTCAACACTGGGGGTTGGAGGTTTAAGCTCAGCGAGGTTACATTAAATTCAACACTGGGGGTTGGAGGTTTAAGCTCAGCGAGGTTACATTAAATTCAACACTGGGGGTTGGAGGTTTAAGCTCAGCGAGGTAACATTAAATTCAACACTGGGGGCTGGAGGTTTAAGCTCTGCGAGGTTACATTAAATTCAACACTGGGGGTTGGAGGTTTAAGCTCAGCGAGGTTACATTAAATTCAACACTGGGGGTTGGAGGTTTAAGCTCAGCGAGGTTACATTAAATTCAACACTGGGGGTTGGAGGTTTAAGCTCAGCGAGGTTACATAAAATTCAACACTGGGGTTTGGAGGTTTAATCTCAGCGAGGTTACATTAAATTCAACACTGGGGGTTGGAGGTTTAAGCTCAGCGAGGTTACATTAAATTCAACACTGGGGGCAGAAGGTTTAAGCTCAGCGAGGTTACATTAAATTCAACACTGGGGTTGGAGGTTTAAGCTCAGCGAGGTTACATTAAATTCAACACTGGGGGCTGGCGGTTTAAGCTCAGCGAGGTTACATTAAATTCAACACTGGGGGCTGGCGGTTTAAGCTCATCGAGGTTACATAAAATTCAACACTGGGGGCTGGCGGTTTAAGCTCAGCGAGATTACATTAAATTCAACACTTGGGGCTGGCGGTTTAAGCTCAGCGAGGTTACATTAAATTCAACACTGGGGGCTGGCGGTTTAAGCTCATCGAGGTTACATAAAATTCAACACTGGGGGCTGGCGGTTTAAGCTCCCAACATCAACGATTAAATCATAGCTATTGGATTACATTGGATTCTTAATGCACATTTTTGGCCAATTGGGATTCCAAGTCCGCTACACGGCTCTGGAGTACGCAGTTCATTATTGCATTTTTTTTTGTCATATTCCTCCAGTTCTGCTGGCTGGGTATATGTTTGGTGTATGTTTGAATGCTGAAATGTGTGTGTGTGTGTGTTTGTGTGAGTGTGTTTGTGTGTGTGAGTGTGTACATGTATGTGTGTTGAAGTGCGATAAATCCTTGGTCCTTGTTTGTAATCAGATGTGGTCCCTTGGTCCTTGTTTGTAATCAGTTGTGGTCCCTTGGTCCCTCTTTTGATTAGTAGAAAGGGTTTTGAAACACAGAGACTTTCATATTCTCACAGAGTACAGTATTTACATTGAAATACACACATTCCACAAGTGCTGATACATACAGGACACTGCAGCCATTGCCAGCATACCTGTAGAAAAATGAAAAGGCCCCTCTCAGACTACGGAAAGACCCAGTTCAAACCCAGAAGGATGATCGACAACACACCCATCCTGGAGACGGACTACATTAACAACAACAACCACTGACATATTGGATAACACAGCGGTAGTAGTAACTGATAGTAACAGCACACAAGACAGAAAGATCCTGGGACGAGTAAGACTCATCCACTGCAGAGGCTTCAAACCAGAAAAATCTCACACACTGACATTTGTCCAGAAACCCATCTAGTTGAGTCCAAGGACTTTGTGTTCAAACCCAGCATCAGACAAAACTAGTTTTGTTTTGTTTTGTTCTTAAAGGCATTGAAACGGTCATCCACTGCCTCTTTCTCAGTCTTAAAACATCACGGCCTGGTTTGGATCTGTCCCCGCGGGCTGTAGGTGTAAAGTGCAAAACGGTACACAGAAAGAGTCAGGGGATGGCACATGACCTCCCTCAAGATGCCAGGACAAGGTGCTGGAAAGATTCTGATCATACCCTGTTCCAAATATTCTCCTCTAGCAGACGGAGGGGCTGGCAGTACAGGTCAGTTGGATACAAAAAAATCTCAAGCTGTGACCAAAACACCTAAACCTTTCTTCCTGTGGCCTTCAGCAACCAGGCATCTCCATCTCATAGAGACTAATACTATCTTCGTCACGCCCCATCAAACCAGTCGTCTGTCTCATGGAGACTAATAAGACTGTCCTCATCGTGCCACCTCAGACTGTAAACTAAATAACTGCACATTACTCCACTGAAAATGTTTCTCATCTCCTTGCGTGTAGATATACCATGCTAAAACTGTAAATGTATACATCAACCGCAAAACCATGCATATTTTATATCCCCTAATCATACCCCATTGTCCCAAAAACTCACCTCCCATTTGGATATAAATGTGTGTTAACGTTGTGCCTCCCAATGTAGTCTCTAACTAGAGCCGTAACAGAAGGTTCTGAGCACATGTAAATGCACCAAGCCAATAAAGGCCATTCTGATTCCGTTGTGCGTGCACGCATGTGCGCAGGCGCACGCTTGTGTGCGTTTGTGTGTGTGTGTGTGTGTGTGAGAGAGAGACAGCAGAGGAAAGATCACATGCTCTTCCTACCCCCTGAGGTTGTGGTCAATGATGCACCATCACATGGAATTCAGCTGAAGCAAGTGAAGTTTATTTGGATCAGCACAGAGTGTGGTTAATCACACACAGCTGTGACTTGGTCTGTGTGTGTGTGTGTATAAACACTACATATTGCATTAAGGTGTTCAGACCTGGGCATGTTGTGCATTCAGTTCTGCGTCTCTCCGTATGTACAGTACGGTGCATCTTGAGGTTTCATGTGCGAGTCATTTAACAGGCGCTCACCCAGAGCAACTTACCGGAGGGTTGCATGTGTTTCAGCTTGGAAAAAAATAAAATAACACATATATAATGCAAACGCGTGCGCACAAGCACAACACCAAACAAACACGCAACACGCAACCCAATAGAATATAAGACACAGCTGAAACTCACCATTGTTTCTACATGCTTCAGGGGGATGTCACCAGGTGCCTACAAGAGTCAAGAAAAATAGGGAGAGGGAGGAGGGGGGAGTTAGGAAAAGAGAGGGGGGGAGGTGGGGAGGGAGAAAGAGAGGCAGAAGGGAGGGAGAGAAGAGACAACAGTAAATACAGACCCTGATACAACCTGTAAAACCAATAGTGAGTCTTGGTTGTGATTTCCCCATTTATGGACTGCTCACATTAGCGGTAGCATTAGTGTTATCTACACAACCCGTAAAACCAACAGAGAGGCTTGGTTGTTATTTCACCATTTATGGACTGCTCACATTAGCGGTAGCATCCGTGTTATCTATACAACCTGTTAAACCAACAGAGAGGCTTGGTTGTGATTTCACCATTTATGGACTGCTCACATTAGCAATAGAATCAGTGTTATCTATACAACCTGTAAAACCAAGAGAGAGGCTTGGTTGTGATTTCACAGTTTAAGGAATGCTAACATTAGCAATAGCATCAGTGTTATCTATACAACTCGTAAAACCAAGAGAGAGACATGGGTGTGATTTCACCGTTTAAGGACTGCTCACATTAGCGGTAGCATCAGTGTTATCTATACAACCCGTAAAACCAACAGAGATTCTTGGTTGTGATTTCACCGTTCAAGGACCGCTCACATTAGCGGTAGCATCAGTGTTATCTTCATCACGCTCCCTGAATGGCCTGGATCAATACACAAGGGGCGGCAGGTAAACAGAAGTTGCTACATCACTGTACGTCACATGTTCTGTTCTTTAGCAAGACCTTTATCCCTCCTCACTGCTTCCCTTGACTTCAAAGGGGTAGGGTAAAATGAAATCTCGGTTGGTTCTCATGTGACAACTGACACATTTCACCTTTCCCGTTATGATAGGAAGCATCCTAGCTGTGCAGTGGAAACATATTCTCTATCTGTGGTCTTTGCATGTCCATGTGTGGGCCTTTCCCGTCGCTGCAGCCGTGTCATACCAGGGTGGAAGTAGCAGTATCTGTTTTCATTCAATGACTTAGGTCCATGTCATTTAGCTCGCCAACATGATAAGCGGCTCAGTCCCAACATACAGAAATCACACTTACTTAGAGCACTAGGAAAGGTTAATCAACAGGACATAGTCCATTTTTAAAGATACACTATTGACCCAAATTAGATTGTTGCATTTCTGTCACGTCATATTTCTATGTATTTTCTATTCAACCTTTATTTAATCAGGAAAAGGAAATCATTAAAAATCTCTCTAACAGGAGTGTCCTGTGGTGTCTTGTGTAGGAAACAAATCGATGGGCCTATACTCCTAAGTTTGATACAAACTGTGTAAAAGCAAAGCTGGATAAGGTCTTGCGGGAGCGTCCTTGGAGTAAATATTTACACGTCAGACATCCATTAGCCCAGCCTGTAGAGTTCACCTTCTACTGAACGGCTGCTGAACAACCATATACAGTACATCCACAGAGAGAGGAGGAGACAAGATGGAGGGAAGGGAGAGAGGAAGATGGAGAGAAAGACTGGGACAGGGGAGCGAGGCAGAGAGATAGGGAGAGACAGGGAGAGACGGGGAGAGAGAGGGAGAGACGGGGAGAGAAAAAGAGGGGGTGACAGATAAAAAGGAAAGAGAGGAGAGATGGAGCTACAGTAGGGAGGGGTGGGAGAGGGATGAGAGTAAAGAAAGAGAGTGGGAGAGGCAGACAGAAGAGGAGAGAAAAGAGAGAGGAGAGAAAAGAGATAGCGGAGAGAGGGACTGGAAGAGCGAGAGAGGGGAGAGAGAGAGAGAAAGGTGCCCTAAAATATTTATTTAAGGAATGGATGATGTCATTGGTCAGGGTGGCTCTGGCTAGCTTCAAATAGTTATAATGATATGAGGAGTCAGAGAGGGCTATCATATATACTCATTCAAATAGTTATAGTGATATGAGGAGTCAGAGAGGGTTATCATATATACTCATTCAAATAGTTATAATGATATGAGGAGTCAGAGAGGGCTATCATATATACTCATTCAAATAGTAATAATGATAGGAGGAGTCAGAGAGGGCTATCATATATACTCATTCAAATAGTTATAGTGATATGAGGAGTCAGAGAGGGTTATCATATATACTCATTCAAATAGTTATAGTGATATGAGGAGTCAGAGAGGGACACCATCCCAATTAAGTGTTTGTGTGTGTGTGTGTGTGTGTGTGTGTGTGTGTGCAAGAATGTAGCCTAGAAAAGGTACCCAGGTCAGACAGAGCCTGAGACAATCCTCCGTGGATCACTAGCGGGTCTTTCCTCACCACCATACCCCTGCACATAGTACCGACGCCGGGCTCCCTGCACCACAGCTCTGCCGAGGCGTGTCCGCTCCGCCGGTGGCTTCGCAACAACTACGATAACCTAGCCGCGAATGGAGCACCGCTCCACTGGCAGCGAACCTCAAGAACTCACGCGTATCACCAGATGGACAACAGTACGCCCCCCATGACCGTTGTCATACCCCTGGGTGGGTGGCACTGCGCCAAGGGGTCCGACCCTGTAGAGAAATATCCTGAAAACAACAACAAAACAAGAGACACTCCTGATCTAGATGACTAGCAGGGGTACAGTGTGTCATGCTCTCTCGCTCGCTTTCTCTCTCTCTCTCTCTCCAAAAGGAGATTTCTTGGAAAAGGACAAGAAAACAGATATCGTAAGATCCTCACAACACTAAAAGGAGTATGTGGATTTGTAGACGGACCAAATTTCTTGGCCGGTGGTTTTCCCTCCAAAACATATTTGGCCACACTGGCCGGTTGTAATAACAGTGTCTGCTTCCCTGATCTGGTCTTAACCATGAAACAACAGCCAGGAGACAAGCTGAGAAACAAAGGCCTGCGTGAGGTCACAGGGACCTGGGTTTGAATGGCCGTGTGAGCAGGGTTTTCCATGGTTCTCCAGAGTATGTTTAGG